>NW_018408904.1:630671-675632 GCF_002113885.1 Mizuhopecten yessoensis | reverse complement strand
ACACCAGTACATACCTCTGACACCAGTACATACCTCTGACACCGGTACATACCTCTGACACCAGTACATACCTCTGACACCAGTACATACCTGTGACACCGGTACATACCTCTGACACCAGTACATACCTCTGACACCAGTACATACCTCTGATACCAGTACATACCTCTGACACCAGTACATACCTCGGACACCAGTATATTCCTTTGACCTCAGTATAACTTTTCTGGGAGTGTATTATTAGTTAGGTTCATATGTGTTACTTATACAATTCATATCACTCTGTTTGATGAATATATATAATTTCACTCGTTGTTAACTTTTCATTTCTCCAATCGTCAATGTTGTGATTGTTATATCCGTGGAACGACTGTGTTCATATAATAAACTGGGCACCTACGTCTGTGTATCAGGATAAGATAGAAGTCAATATTTCGTGATCAAGTGTTTGCCGGTTTCTCATTTGTATCATTTTATTCGGATAATCTACACTTCATTGCAAGTTTTATACATGTTTTATTTGTTCCGATACAACTCCTGCTGCTTATATTGTAAACGATTATACAAAGAGGTACCTTGCATGTGGTGCCATTAAGTGGACCATGGTGCTGCAATGATTGTATTGGGTCCGTTTGTATCAGAGCATGCTTGATAGTGTTATACGTGAGTACATTTATATCGACTAGGAACATCGGTTGAATTATTAATGGTTGTCTGTAACGTGACACATCCTGTTCTACTTGTTGAAAAGTTATGTTCAATCAATTTACTTTTTGCAGCATTCATCATTACACTGCCAAGTTATATTGATAATACTCAATCGTCTGGTGTAGCCAGAATGTGAATAAAAAATATAACTTCAACTTACAGGGACAAAATAAAGCACGGCGTAATTACGTGAGGACAAAACATACCGCAGCGTCAACACACAAGGACAGATACCAACGCGTCAACAAACAAGTGAAAAAATAGCATCACAACACCAGAAAAAATATAACAACACCAGGAAAAATATAGCATCACAACACCAGGAAAAATATAGCATCACAACACCAGGAAAATATAGCATCACAACACCAGGAAAAATATAACATCACAACACCAGGATAAATATAGCATCACAAAACCAGGAAAAATATAGCATCACAACATAAGGAAAATTATAGCATCACAACACCAGGATAAATATAGCATCACAACACCAGGAAAAATATAACATCACAACACGAGGAAAAATATAGCATCACAACACCGGGAAAAATATAGCATCACAACACCAGGAAAAATATAGCATCACAACACCAGGAAAAATATAACATCACAACATCAGGAAAAATATAGCATCACAACATAAGGAAAAATATAACATCACAACACCAGGACAAATATAGCATCACAACACCAGGAAAAATATAGCATCACAACACCAGGAAAAATAAAGCATCACAACACGAGGAAAAATATAACATCACAACACCAGGAAAAATATAGCATCACAACACCAGGAAAAATATAGCATCACAACACGAGGAAAAATATAACATCACAACACCAGGATATATATAGCATCACAACACAAGGACAAAATATAGCATCATAGCATCAACACAAGGGAAAACATAGCATTACAACACAAGTGAAAATACAGCATTACAACTCAAGGGAAAATATAGCATTACAAGACAAGTGAAAATACAGCATTACAACTCAAGGGAAAATATAGCATTGCAACACGAGGAAAAAAATAGCATCAACACACACCGAAAAATATAGCATCAACATACAACGAAAAATAAAGCATCACAACACGAGTAAAAATATAACATCACAACACCATGAAAAATATAGCATCCCAACACCAGGAAAAATAAAGCATCAACACACAATATAGCATCAACACAAGGGAAAATACAGCATTACAACACAAGGGAAAATATAACATCACAACACCAGAGAAATATAACATCACAACACACGAGGAAAAATATAGCATCAACACAAGGGAAAATACAGCATTACAACACAAGGGAAAATATAGCATTACAACACAAGGGAAAATATAGCATCAACACACAAGGACAAAATACAGCATTACAACACAAGGGAAAATATAGCATTACAACACGAGGAAAAATATAGCATTACAACACAAGGGAAAATACAGCATTACAACACAAGGGAAAATATAACATCACAACACCAGGAGAAATATAACATCACAACACACGAGGAAAAATATAGCATCAACACACAAGGACAAAATATAGCATCAACACACGAAGGAAAATACAGCATCAACACACGAGGGAAAATATAGCATTACAACACAAGGGAAAATATAGCATCAACACACGATGGAAAATACAGCATTACAACACAAGGACAAAATATAGCATCAACACACGATGGAAAATACAGCATTACAACACAAGGACAAAATATAGCATCAACACACGAGGGAAAATACAGCATTACAACACAAGGAAAAATATAGCATCAACACACGATGGAAATGAAGCATTACAAGGACAAAATATAGCATCAACACACAAGGACAAAATATAGCATCAACACACAACGAAAAATATAGCATTACAACACAAGGACAAAATATAGCATCAACACACAAGGACAAAATATAGCATCAACACACGAGGGAAAATATAGCATTACAACACAAGGACAAAATATAGCATCAACACACAAGGACAAAATATAGCATCAACACACGAGGGAAAATACAGCATTACAACACAAGGGAAAATATGGCATCAACACACGATAGAAAATACAGCATTACAAAACAAGGACAAAATATAGCATCAACACACGAGGGAAAATATAGCATTACAACACAAGGAAAAATATAGCATCAACACACGATGGAAAATACAGCATTACAACACAAGGACAAAATATAGCATCAACACACGATGGAAAATACAGCATTACAACACAAGGACAAAATATAGCATCAACACACAAGGACAAAATATAGCATCAACACACGAGGGAAAATATAGCATCAACACACAAGGACAAAATATAGCATCAACACACGAAGGAAAATATAGCATTACAACACGAGGGAAAATACAGCATTACAACACAAGGACAAAATATAGCATCAACACACAAGGACAAAATACAGCATTACAACACGAGGGAAAATATAGCATTACAACACAAGGGAAAATACAGCATTACAACACAAGGGAAAATATAGTATAACAACACAAGGGAAAATATAGCATCAACACATGAGGGAAAAGACAGTATTACAACACAAGGGAAAATATAGCATCAACACACAAGGACAAAATATAGCATCAACACACGAGGGAAAATATAGCATTACAACACAAGGGAAAATATAGCATTACAACACAGGGGAAAATATAATGCTTGCCGTCATATCTAAATAGTTCTGCTTCTATTTTAGTTCTCATTGGAATGCAATAACGTATTTATATTTATGTTTATTTAAAAAAATATTATTTGATAACACATCTTTACCTACAGTTCTCAGGCCGTCCATGGTTACCTCCACCACGTGTTCCAGCAGGTGTGCCAGTACAGGTAACTGATGTATATATTGTTTGTAAGCTGAGCGCATTACTCATAATAACATTTCAATCTTTACTGCTATTATTTTATGAACGATATAATGAAACCCGAGAAGTACATATGGTATGAAACAGTCATTACAAACGTCCCTTTTACATCCTACTTGTTATATTGTTGCTAGAATTGTAACCTACCATCGGTCAAATTCAACTGGTAAATAGATGTAACGAAACAGTGCTTCAAAAGAACAGTACAGAATGTTTGCCAATGTATGCTTCACTGAAAACCTATATGTTTTGTGTTACTAACATATAGCCCATCACGTCGTCCACACCTGTCCCGACGCCCTAGCACAGATCATACCCACGTGCGTTTATGAGACCGACCCGGCAGGTAAATCGTTTATACATTATATAAGCACTATTAAGACATTTGTGTAACTTTTACGTCGACTGACGAATGCCAAAATGTGCATGTCAACGTCATGTCAGTGTTAACTGACCACTAATGCAGTTAGGTAGCATTGGCGCTGGCACGCGCATTTATAATCTTCTATCAAAGACGATAAACCCGCATATAACTTGAAATCATGAATACAAGTATTAACTGATTAGATGTTTTAACTTAGGGTTGTTTTACATGTTATTATCACTATTCATAATTTTCGTTTAGTTGAAAACAAATAAGCATGCACCAAGCCAACACATGAACCACGCAAACATACGGAAAACAACTCCGATAACACTTTGTTATAGTTGTTATATTTGTTATAATTTCAGGAACATGTCTTTTGTCGTTGATAACCGACTCATCGTTAATCTTTGATGTCAGCATCATCAATCCCCCTGAATTCGTGAACAGACTGGGCGGATATTTTCAATTTAATAGAAACAACGCAACACAAATACTACTAGAACTGCAGCATCCATTGGACGTAGAGACCGTCTACCTTAATACAGTTAGTAGTTCACTTCAGTAAATGTTATATTACTACAATGTATTACAGTAATTGATCCAATATAGTAAATATGAAATTCTACAACTAACTTCCTCTAACGGTAAATACCTCGATATGTTTAGTGATATAGCAATCTAGTTCTCACGATTGAGCGATCTATTTCTCGCTATATAACATGAGAGCATATTTCTCGCGAGTATAGGTGATTCACATGTGGAAATCAGATTTCAAATCCATTAAAGACAGATTTTATATGTAATACGGCAAGGATTCAAATAACGGTTTTAGGTAGTTGTTATTTATTAATAAATAAAATGTTAAATATATTTTAAATTATCGTGACTTAAGGTGAGATATTTCTTATATTTATTACTGTAAGCGTTGCAGTACAGTAAATGTGATATTTCTAAATTATGACGTTAAGTGATTAGATATAAGTGATTAGATATAAGTGATTAGATATAAGTTGTTTATACTACAAATGATTACAGTACTTGTTCCATTATTTTGAGAAGTTCAACTACAATTTAATATTTAAGGGATTCTTCATTCAGAAATTAAATCATTTCATTGAAGGATTAAATAGAGACCATTATTAACGTAAAATCATGATTATTCTATCTGTAATAGATCATTACAAATAACATGTTGAGTGCGTTAGTCTCACGGAACTCTTTTGTTCTACAGAATATTACCACGATGGACATTCAGTTGACTGTATCCTGTACAAACGATGTAAGTGTGAAAACACATGTAAATGTTAGTGTTTCTGATCATGTACAAGTGACGCAAAGGACAATAAAATGGTGTCACGTCAAAAATGTATACAACCTCATAACGCCAGACATTGTAATTTCAGTTGTGGTTTTGCCATGTCACTGTAAGTTTGAAAGTTTGATGCATTAGAAACAAAGAAGTAGTACAACGTATATAATGTTCTACCATTGTCTCTGACATCAAATTCTTAACCATAAATGAAATATCACTATATCACCACAATGTATCTAAAAATTATAAAATGCTTCATTCCTTTGCCTACGTTGTATAACATCCCCTAGTTCACATTATTCTGACAGACTAGCCAGAAGTTTGTAGTGAGACACCAACGAAAGGAAAGGATAAACTGGAGGGAGGGTGAATGTAGAGCTCGCAAATGTTGCATTTGGAGTAACCGTTTATTCTTTCCGTGTTCACAATTAGAGATCATCGAAGAGAACTCTAAATTCGCCCATTACCCATACAAATTGCCTCATACTATCATGCATTGGGTTACAGAAGGCTTATATTCATTTTCCCGAAAATGCAGGTTTTTGTTATCATGTGACATATCTAAAGTCTGACATAAACAAATTGATCTGTTTCACTTTAGTCACAAACTATGGAGTCTGTGACGCTGAATTTGACTGCTGTTGATGACGACGACAATGGTCCTTCGTTCAGTCAGACCGCTGATAGCACATGTCTTCTTCCCGCCTTTACTGCGTCTGCGCATGAAGAATACATCGTAAGTACAGATCGGTCATATTGATAACAACAACTCATTTAGAAGGACAATGTATGTTGGAGTTTGGATACATAATCCTTGTATATATATAAAAGAGAAATGGTGATTGTCTCGTTAAGAATTAATTAGCTGTCCTTTTATTGTATACTACGTCCTATTCCCTGGACTATTACTACTGTATTTCTTCAAAACATTTCTGTTACTACTTAAATATTCATTAGAGAGTGAAATACCTGAAGGGTTACACTTTGTTGAAAGTCTACTTTTATAAGTAGGGTCCGTTGACGACACATCCGAGCGGCATGTTTGTTACTGACGGAGACTTCGTCACGAACAACGACATCGTGTTATCCTTCCTACATGGTAAGATGTGATTAAACAATCGTGTTAAAAAACTACTTTGTCCATCTCATATGACAAAACAAAGCTGTTTCTCACTCGTTGTATATTTGATTATTTCTGAATATTTTACTTTATATATTTTCCCAAAAACTACTAGCAAATAATACCATTATACAAATATAGCAAGGATTACCATTTAGAAAGGTTCTTTTCACTAGTGTTATTCTACAAATAAAATTTCGCGAGATGATTTGCAAAGACAATTGATTACAAATTCAAGCATCATGCATGTGTATACTATGTCTTTATTTTTATATATTTACATCAACATGGAGAATTTCAAGGCTTTTTCAAAATATGTCAGTTCTATATTTCGTAATACGACATTACAAAGGCTTAGGACACACATCATACTCCGTTCTGTTTTGCAGGTAATCCACCCGATTTCAGTAAGTTCTTTGCTGTTGACATGTTAACAAATACCATCAACAAGACGTCTAACATGTCCTCCGGTGATCCTCGGGACTACACCTTCATTATCCAGGTCAGAACTGGAACCACAATTTATAATATCACGTAAAAAATAATTGATATAACAAAATACATAAAGATGATAGACTTATCAAACAGGGGCAATATTTCGAACCTTTAATCAAAAGTCTTAATTCAAAACATTTTAAACAAATATGTTTTAGTATTTAAGTGCTTAAAGTATGTCACGTTTGCCATAGATTTTGATAATAAGGTGACTATTATTGGCTTACTGTAAGTGACATGAACAGAGTTTGATAATAAGGTGACTAATATTGGCTTACTGTAAGTGACTTGAACAGAGTTTGATAATAAAGTGACTATTATTGGCTTACTGTAAGGCACTTGTATAGAGTTTGCTCATGTGTTAACACTAACTTTCTTGCTGTAGGTACCTTTTACACCCTTTCATAATTAAATAATGATTACTCGAGATGTAAAACTGATGAAGAACTATTATTGGCTTACTGTAAGTGACTTGTACAGAGTTTGATAATAAGGTGACTAATATTGGCTTACTGTTAGTGACTTGAACAGAGTTTGATAATAAAGTGACTATTATTGGCTTACTGTAAGCCACTTGTATAGAGTTTGATAATAAGGAGACTATTATTGGCGTACTGTAAGTCACTTGTATAGAGTTTGATAGTAAGGTGACTATTATTGGCTTACTGTAAGCCACTTGTATAGAGTTTGATAATAAGGTGACTATTGTTGGCTTACTGTAAGTCACTTGTATAGAGGTTGATAATAAGGTGACTATTATTGGCGTACTGTAAGTGACTTGAACAGAGTTTGATAATAAAGTGACTATTATTGGCTTACTGTAAGCCACTTGTATAGAGTTTGATAATAAGGAGACTATTATTGGCGTACTGTAAGTCACTTGTATAGAGTTTGCTCATGTGTTAACACTAACTTTCTTGCTGTAGGTACCTTTTACACCCTTTCATAATTAAATAATGATTACTCGAGATGTAAAACTGATGAAGAACTATTATTGGCTTACTGTAAGTGACATGAACAGAGTTTGATAATAAGGTGACTATTGTTGGCTTACTGTAAGTCACTTGTATAGCGTTTGATAATAAGGTGACTATTATTCGCTTACTGTAAGTCACTTGTATAGAGTTTGCTCATGTGTTAACACTAACTTTCTTGCTGTAGGTACCTTTTACACCCTTTCATAATTAAATAATGATTACTCGAGATGTAAAACTGATGAAGAACTATTATTGGCTTACTGTAAGTGACTTGAGCAGAGTTTGATAATAAGGTGACTTTTATTGGCTTACTGTAAGTGACTTGTACAGAGTTTGATAATAAGGTGACTATTATCTGCTTACTGTAAGTCACTTGTATAGAGGTTGATAATAAGGTGACTATTATTGGCTTCCTGTAAGTCACTTGTATAGAGTTTGATAGTAAGGTGACTATTATTGGCTTACTGTAAGTGTCTTGAACAGAGTTTGATAATAAGGTGACTATTATTCGCTTACTGTAAGTCACTTGTATAGAGGTTGATAATAAGGTGACTATTATTGGCTTCCTGTAAGTCACTTGTATAGAGTTTGCTCATGTGTTAACCATAACTTTCTTGCTGTAGGTACCTTTTACACCCTTTCATAATTAAATAATGATTACTCGAGATGTAAAACTGATGAAGAACTATTATTGG
The DNA here is from genome assembly GCF_002113885.1 of Mizuhopecten yessoensis. Lineage (NCBI taxonomy): Eukaryota > Metazoa > Mollusca > Bivalvia > Pectinida > Pectinidae > Mizuhopecten > Mizuhopecten yessoensis. The sequence continues at coordinate 667,052 of NW_018408904.1, read as the reverse complement.
CTTACTGTAAGTGACTTGAGCAGAGTTTGATAATAAGGTGACTTTTATTGGCTTACTGTAAGTGACTTGAACAGAGTTTGATAATAAGGTGACTAATATTGGCTTACTGTAAGTGACTTGAACAGCGTTTGATAATAAGGTGACTATTATTTGCTTACTGTAAGTTACTTGTATAGAGTTTGATAATAAGGAGACTATTATTGGCTTACTGTAAGTCACTTGAACAGAGTTTGATAATAAGGGGACTATTATTGGCTTACTGTAAGTCACTTGAACAGAGTTTGATAATAAGGGGACTATTATTGGCTTACTGTAAGTCACTTGTATAGAGGTTGATAATAAGGTGACTATTATTGGCGTACTGTAAGTGACTTGAACAGAGTTTGATAATAAGGTGACTAATATTGGCTTACTGTAAGTGACTTGAGCAGAGTTTGATAATAAGGTGACTTTTATTGGCTTACTGTAAGTGACTTGTACAGAGTTTGATAATAAGGTGACTATTATCTGCTTACTGTAAGTCACTTGTATAGAGGTTGATAATAAGGTGACTATTATTGGCGTACTGTAAGTGACTTGAACAGAGTTTGATAACAAGGTGACTATTATTGGCTTACTGTAAGCCACTTGTATAGAGTTTGATAATAAGGGGACTATTATTGGCTTACTGTAAGTCACTTGAACAGAGTTTGATAATAAGGGGACTATTATTGGCTTACTGTAAGTCACTTGTATAGAGTTTGCTCATGTGTTAACCATAACTTTCTTGCTGTAGGTACCTTTTACACCCTTTCATAATTAAATAATGATTACTCGAGATGTAAAACTGATGAAGAACTATTATTGGCTTACTGTAAGTGACTTGTACAGAGTTTGATAATAAGGTGACTAATATTGGCTTACTGTAAGTGACTTGAACAGAGTTTGATAACAAGGTGACTATTATTGGCTTACTGTAAGTCACTTGTATAGAGTTTGCTCATGTGTTAACCATAACTTTCTTGCTGTAGGTACCTTTTACACCCTTTCATAATTAAATAATGATTACTCGAGATGTAAAACTGATGAAGAGTGATTTAATGTATCGTTTATTTCTAGCAGCAAGTTATCCTTTCTTGTTATTCGAGGACAAAACATCACAAATGTATACTTCGTATAGAAAGAGTAGGATTAAACACATATAGTTTATTAAATCATATAATCGTATCAATTAGGCTTCATTAGAATTCATTTAGAGATCGGCTAGAAGTCTTGCAGTTATTCTAAATTGCGAATAATTAATATCAATAACATAAGCCATTTATGAATTTGTTTGTAATAAATATGTATATCTGAGGTAATTTATAGGATTTTGTAGTCAGGTTGTTATTTTCTGTGTGTTTTTTAGGCCAAAGAAAAGTCTGCCGTAGGACGCAGTATGGTTGCAGTTCTAAGCGTTGGTATTGAGTCTGGCTATCCTGCTGTAACGATGAGGGAACATAAAGCAGACGAGAGCGTTAAATTAGTTTTGCAGGTTCTTAGTGCCACCGTTCTTGTTGGATTTAGCATTGGATTCGTAATTCTTATATGGCATAGAAACAGGCGCGTGAAACCCGCGACAAAACAAGAAGACACAAAGCAGAGTGTCATCGAGTGTCTCAAATCTAATATTATCGACGAAGCCCATGATGCGGAAAGTAAATTCCCTTGTGCAAAACGGACAGAATGGACTCTGGAATCCATTGACGAAGAACCTGAACAGATGTAATAGTGACGATCTTCACATCTAGCGTATGGTAGCTGACGTACGTGGTGTCGCCATTCGTGCAAACAGGACTAACAGCCAGTCGGAATGCCCGTTTAACACTTCGTTAACGCTCTTTCTTATACTCGTATTCCTCACGACCAATCACTGCTGTGTCAATTCGACGAGTTAAACCGGGACAGGAGGTTGTGAAAGTGTTTTCGGTTGCATGGAAATTAAAGTAGAACATTGTAGGGTATCTACATATCAATATATAACTAAATATTTCACTTGAGATAGACTATGTAATTGTGTATATTGTTTCATCATCATCATCATCATCATCATCGTCATCATCATCATCGTCATCATCATCATCATCATCATCATCATCATCATCATCATCATCGATCATTATGAAATAAAATTACGTTTATTAAATACCGGACTTGTGAGTAAGTTCGTCAAAGTAGAGGTCCATTTAAACTACCCAATACCGTTCACTAATGCACGTATGATCAAGACCATACACCTAAATAAATCGTGTTTGTACTTATCTACCGGTCTTTAATACGTTGGGCCAAACTTTTTACACATGAATCCTATAAAGTGTACATTTCCAAACACAATATACATATTTCATCGCAAAGTGTTTATATGTCAACACAAAGTGGGTTTATCTTCACACAACGTATGTAAATCTCCACACAAAATGTACATTTCAAAATAAAATGTATATCTCTAGGCAAAGGCAAATTATATTTCACACGAAGTTCACATCTCTGGACGAAGTTTTTGCTCACGACGAAGTTCCACACGATATATTTCAAAGCAACACATGTACATCTCCATACAAATTCTATACATGCAAAGAAAGCGTATATACCTCCACAAAAATTACACATGTACACACATAAGTGTATATATTTTAACACACGTGTACATTTCAGCATTAAAGCTGCTTTCAGATGAAATCCATAGGCGATATGATTGTCCAATGCAGTACAGCCCTATAGCACGTGCCTTTTTTCTGCGACAGATTTTTTCAAAAATCCCAAAAGAAAGTCAAACATGAGTTCCCTGTGTTTGTTTGTTTTTGTCACGTTCGTATTACTACTCACTTTCGGTTTATAATATGTATGACCCAATACACGATTTCATTTGCTAACATAGTGAAATTGCAGTGCAATGTATTTTTTTTGGATACATCTGCATCCAAAGTGTATATCTCTATACAAAATGTATATCTCGCCATACAAAGTGTATATATCAATACCATGTTATATGTCTCCAAACAAAGTGTATATATCGCCATACACATTTCATAATCTCTACAATGTGAATATATCTCTATAAAAAGCGTATATATAGTGAATATGTGCCAATACAAAGTGAATATATCTAAACTTTGAATTTCTCCACACGAAGTAAATATCTCTACACTAGGTGAATATCCATAAAACTAAATCGATATATAAACAAAGAAAAGATTTAAATGTAACCATTGAAAAAGTACAAGCGTTCCGGAAGAGTAAGCTTTCTCTGCTGCACCTGCCATGGAATATCGGTAAAGTTCCGTCTTCAAACCGATAACCCGGGTATTCTAGCCACATAATGGACATGATCAAAACCATCACCCCTCATAGCACACAAAAAACAAATAGCATATTTTACAACGAGATCATGAAGGCCATTGTATAACTTGTTCTTAATCTTCATCAACCCGCATCTCTGATAACCTTGTGTTGAAAGTTTGTCTGTTGGTCGACATCTATCGCGAAAATCATGATATTAGGAGCAAATTCTTGAATACCGAATCAGCAGACATGTAGACACCGTAGCATGTGGAATCAGGGATGTTACTATCAATAAAGGAAAGTTCACGACAGAAATTTCAGAATCGCCAGGCCTAACGTACAGTTTAGTAATAAACCGTCCAATGTTGGCCATGTTATTAGTTAAATCCAAAAGGTGGCTGATGTACAAGAGTCTGTAGTGTCAAGTTCTGCATTGACAAACTATATTTTAAATAGTTCTACCATTACTTCGTATTTCTAATTACTGTCTTATGTAATAATGTGGTTGGCTCTGCTGGTGGACGATGGGTCCCCGAGGTTTGCCGTACTCTGCTTGTGGACAATGGGTCTCCGAGGTTGGCCGTACTCTGCTGGTGGATTATGGGTCCCCGTGGTTGGCCGTACTCTGCCGGTAGACTATGGGTCCCCGAGGTTGGCCGTACTCTGCCGGTAGACTATGGGTCTCCGAGGTTGGCCGTACTCTGCTGGTGGACTATGAGTCTCCGAGGTTTGTCGTACTCTGCCGGTGCACTACGGGTCCCCGAGGTTGGCCGTACTCTGCTGGTGGACTATGGGCTCCCGAGGTTAGCCGTACTCTGCTGGTGGACTATGGGTCCCAGAGGTTGGCCGTACTCTGCCGGTAGACTACGGGTCCCCGAGGTTGGAAGTACTCTGCCGGTAGACTATGGGCTCCCGAGGTTGGCCGTACTCTGTTTGTGGACTACGGGTAGCCGTACTCTACTAGTGGACAATGGGTCCCCGAGGTTGGCCGTACTCTGTTTGTGGACTACGGGTAGCCGTACTCTACTGGTGGACAATGGGTCCCTGAGGTTGGCTCTACTCTGCTGGTAGACTATGAGTCCCCAATGTTGACCCTACTCTGCTGTTATACATGTACTATGGGTCCCCGAGGTTGGCCGCACTCTGCTGAGTGGAGTATGGGTCCTCATGGTTGGCCGTACTCTGCTGGTGGACTATGGGTCCCCAGCGTTGGCCGTACTCAGCTAATGGACTATGGGTCCCCGAGGTTGGCCGTACTCTGCTGGTGGACTATGGGTCCCCGAGGTTGGCCGTACTCTGCTGGTGGACTATGGGTCCCCGAGATTGGCCGTACTCTGCTGGTGGACTATCAGTCCCCGAGGTTGGCAGTTCTCTGCTGGTGGAAATGGGTCTCCGAGGTTGGCCGTACTCTGCTTGTGGACAATTAGTCCCCGAGGTTGGCCGTACTCTGCTGGTGTACTATGGGTCCCCGAGGTTGGCCGCACTCTGCTGAGTGGAGTATGGGTCCTCGATGTTGGCCGTTCTCTGCTGGTGGACTATGGGTCTTCGAGGTTGGCCGTACTCTGCTGGTGGACTATTGGTCCTCGAGGTTGGCCGTACTCTGCTGGTGGACTATGGGTTCCCAGCGTTGGCCGTACTCAGCTAGTGAACTATGGGTCCTCTAGGTTGGCCGTTCTCTGCTGGTGGACTATGGGTCTTCGAGGTTGGCCGTACTCTGCTGGTGGACTATGGGTCCCCAAAATTGGCCGTACTCTGCTGTTGGACTGTGGGTCCCCGAGATTGAACATACTCTGCTGATGGACTATGGGTCCCCGAGATTGGCCGTACTCTGCTGGTGGACAATGGGTCCCCGACGTTGGCCGTACTCTATTGGTAGACTATGGGTTCCCGAGATTGGCCGTACTTTACTGGTAGACTATGGGTTCCCGAGGTTGGACATACTCTGCTGGTAGACTATGGGTCCCCGAGGTTGGCCGTACTCTGTTAATAGACTATGGGTCTCCGCGGTTTGCCGTACTCTGTTGGAAGACTTTGGGTCCCTGAGGTTGGCCGCATTTTACTGGTAGACTATGGGTCCCCGAGGTTTGCCGTATTTTACTGGTAGACTATGGGTCCCCGAGGTTTGGCCGTATTTTACTGGTAGACTATGGGTTCCCGAGATTGGCCGTACTTTACTGGTAGACTATGGGTCCCCGAGGTTGGACATACTCTGCTGGTGAACTATGGGTCCCTGTGGTTGGCCGCATTTTACTGGTAGACTATGGGTCCCCGAGGTTGGCCGTATTTTACTGGTAGACTATGGATCCCTGAGGTTGGCCGTATTTTACTGTTAGACTATGGGTCCCCGAGGTTGGCCGTTCTCTGCTGAAAGACTATGGGTCCCAGAGGTTGGCCGTATTTTACTGTTAGATTATGGGTCCCCAAGGTTGGCCGTACTCTGCTGGAAGACTATGGGTCCCTGAGGTTGGCCGTATTTTATTGGTAGACTATGGGTCCCAGAGGTTGACCGTACTCTGCTGGAAGACTATTGGTCCTTGAGGTTGGCCGTATTTTACTGGTAGACTATGGGTTTCCGAGGTTGGCCGTATTTTACTGGTAGACTATTGGTCCCCGAGGTTGGCCGTATTTTAATGGTAGACTATGGTGGCCGTAACCTTATATCTGGAATTTATTCCAGCACGGTTTACATGGAATACTAGCTTAAGCTAAAATCGTATTTTGTAGGCAAAGGTTGTAGATTTGTTATATTTTCATTAACTCTAACGTGCACCTTTCACTTTAGTTTTTCTGCGTCGACAAACCAAGTTTTAATAGGTGCTTGTTAACTTTGTATTCCTAGTAATGGTATTTCGTCAGGACACATGTATATACGATCAACGTTGTCAATGCATTTCTTTTTTTTTATAAAGAAACAATCAACACATGTGCGGGTATTATGATGAAATGCATAACGAAGGTGAGAAAATATTAGAAAAATACATTAACGAATGCTGCCTCCAATTAGTAGGAATAGTAAGTAAGGAAGCACTTATTTAAAATTTAGTTTGTCGGTGCAGAAAGCGGACAAGTTACCCCTTAACGTCAACAGTGTTTCCCTCGGCGTGTGCAACACGGAGCAAGTTTGACTGAAAAAGCATTGGCTTACCTTTTGGTTCAAGAGTCCTGGTAGTGCAGTGTTCTACACCAGCCTTGGAAACACATCAAGACAACTAGTGTTCACTTTGGCCGCGTCACAGAGATAAACTCGTCCGTCTGTGTCCACAACAACGTATCCGTGCCTTCTAAGACGTCAAACACCCGTGTGTTCTACGTGTTGTTCTATCTGTTGAGTTCAACAAAGTATACATCTCTGGTGTTATCTTCTTGTAATAGGATGTATATGTACATGTTTCTGTTCTGTTTCACTGTGGCTTGATAAAGGAGCGGATCGCTCCGAAAATTTGACAACCTAAACTTGTCCCCACTGTTGGAATTACTTCTTTGCCCCATATACTATTTTTATTAATTCGTATCCTACGGACATACCTCCATTAGGATCCAGTGTTATATGGGATTTTACCGTCTATATTACTTCTTTGACCCATCTCTGATGTTATATATATATAACTTTAGTTGCACACATTTACTTCCTTCGTCGAGAGGCGTTGGTCCTTTGCACACAAGATCAATCCAATAGTACGCTAATACAGACAGACTCTTGGGTTCATGCAGAGGGGAAATATTATTGGGGTTTCTTTGTGTATTATGTAAACAAGAAATGTAGCCATCTCGATTTTCAATAACCAGAGGTGTCCATTTTTCACCCTTGTCAAAATAAACATATTCACGGCTATAGGCGCTGTACTCGGGAATTTGTCAAGCTCAGGGCGGAAAACAGCAGTGCTCAGACCGTGGCATTACGAGAAGTGAATACGAAACATCATTGTCTGTCTGAGAACCACTCACGGTACTTCCATCTTGATGATAGTAAAAGAGACAAAGTCCGCGAGGGATGCTGGGAGAACATTTCATCACGGACTTGGATAGCATAATCTAATTCCGTGATTTCACAAATAGATGATGTCAAGCATTCAATCCTGCTTCCACCATATGAGAATGTCCCAGGTCTTTCTGAAGTCGAAATAACTAAGTTATGATGTACCGGTAAAAGACACATGCAGTTTTCAGCAAGAAATCAAACTTTTTTACTCTGAATGATAAAACTTCTGCTAGGTTGTTTTTGAAGAGGAGGAACAGGGTAGTCGGATCACACTTACCTGTGGCACGCTGGATTGGGCTGGGACCGAGTCAGGATTTACTTCTTGAAGAAGGAACCGCATTATATGGTCATGTAGGATGTCCTAGACATAATTCAGCAACCTTATGTTTCAATAGAAGTTTTGCGATTGTCGCTTTGTAAAAAAAAATATAATGTCTAGTAGTATGACGTCCGCCTAGAGCTTATTATGTGGGAGTCTCGAAGGAATGACTTTTCCGGAAGCCGTGCCGAGCAAGGTTGATGACGTGATGTCTGTCGGGGGTGCTTCCTCGTACTACTGAAAACGACGTGCTCCATGACTTAACACGCTACAAATAACGGTAGTTTACTGGTTTGTTACTCTTCCCTTTCTTGAGACCCTGCAGGACAGCAGCCATTGGTTACTGACCCAATGGAAGTCTGATACAGTATTGTGAAGACTGTGGTGACCTCAGTGGAAACATCCTTTAGTACTGTTGTGGGGATGTCGTCTGGACCTGATGCTTTGTATATATGGTTTGAGGTCGTAGAAAATCGCTATGAACTTTTCCATGCCAGTGAAGGTGCTTTATCCTTTGTCCGGGATTATAGAGAAGTCTTAATTATTGTTTAAGACAGATGATTATTAAGTGGACTGGCTTTGGTAGCATTCTCAGACTTCGTGATACTATCCGGTGACACGCCTGTGCTGCCGCTTAGTTTATGTAGTTCCAGAACCAATTCGGGTTGGTGATAGAATTTATTGAATGCTTGTTTGCCTGCCGATCTGGTTTTCTTTTTCAGATCTATGCTTAATTGTATCTGTTGAAGTCAGTGTGAGTTTTGGTTTTGGTTTCTGGAAATTTCGCTTTTTTGTATGGACAGTTTCTTCACGTCCTGATCGAGCTATCAATGATTGGAAATTTTGAAGTGTCATCGTTGAGGGAGGTCTAGAAGTGAACGCTGTTATATGTTACCACATGCGATAGTACATACTGGGTTTTGTAGGTCTTAAACAGAAATTCGACATCCTTTATTAATTAAATTGTGTGGGATTCTTTATAAATAGGGCGTTGCTCAAAGTAGGGCGTTATATAGACTAGGGCTCCAAATATCAGGTAGATTCTTTGCCAAGTGATAATTTAACAAACATGAATTGTCTATGTTATAACTTAAATATATTTCTTTGATTGTAACAGTTGAAGTTTAAGAGTAATTTTGGCAAAATTCATCGGTATATTTAAAGATTTAAAATCTTATTCCGCAAAACAATAATTTCTTGAATATTGTTTGTGCTAAGTGTTCTTAAAACCTAATACTTGACAAAAAATGTTTGTTAATTTGTTGAAATTTCTGTCGTCCTCATGTCATGAAAAGCAAGGTATGCTATATAGTGTTTCACTAAATGGGTACGGTTGAAGTCGAAAGTGTGTCCTATTAATTTGAGTCAATTATTTTCTCGTTTATTAGCTTGTAACGTTTTTTTTTCGTTTTTGTACATTGTATAAATATATATATCCGGGAATTTCGAGGATATACTAACTCTAAATTTTCCATAAGAAAGCATTACTGAAGTTTGCCCCCCTCCATTAACTCAAGATTCTTTTCTTTAGAAAAACTTCAGTAGAACGCTCGTGAAATTCGTCCAGGTACAAAGCACCCCAAGTCCTATGGACTTTATGCCATAAAGGCCTTATGTTTCATGTATATGTCAGTTGTAGAGTCAGACTTAACTGTTTTCAGGCCATGAAAATTAATTATCGAGGTATATGTATGTAAAATTGTACCGTTTGTCAAATAAAATTGGAGCATGGCCGTAGCTGGGGGTATCACTTTCATCTGTTTTGAGCTCTAGACCCCAATTTTAACCCCCCAAAAAAGAAAAGAAAAAGAAAACATTTAGTGGGACCAAAATCAATTATCAATTATATCGGCAAATTCTGTCTCCAAAATTGAAATGAATAATAATATCAGAGACGTCTCTGATAATATGCAACATTTATACAGCGCCCTATATAATTTGTAAAATTACTCTAAAGCGCTTTACAACACATGAATAGTAGTATTACTTATATAGTAGATAAAAAAGGCATAACACTGTTACAAATCAGCATTACAAATTTCACAGTGCTGCCGCCACTGGCAAGTTTTTCCAAAGATATTGATTTTCTGTTATTCCATTTTTTTTTTATCTTTGCTAGGCCTAAATTCTTTTTTCCGGAAAAGTCGGATGGTTCTAATTTTAGGCAATCCCACTTATTCCAAGATGGCTTCCTTGGCAAGGACACCCCGACTTTTGAATGGCGTGAAGAAGGCTATTGCTTCAGCTAGACATTTTTCGGTGACATCCCAAACCCTGAAAGGCCACACAAGTGACCAAGGTCCTAATACCGATGTGGTTACACATACAGGACAGGTAAACCATATAAAACTCGCCTTTTTAAGTCATGCATACAAGTCGTCAACATTGAACAGGTCCAGTCCACTCTGCCGATTGAGCTATAAAGACCTATATATCTATATTCACCTATGAATTATAGCTGTATTGGGCTATATTTTCACAGCTTTCAATTTTCATTAAATTAAAGCAAAGTCGCATAAAACGGTAATGTTGACTACAAAAAGCATACATTTAGTTTGCTAAAACATAACAGGCCGCTGGTCGTCCTTTTTTCTATCGGATATGATTTTGCCGACTGCGGCGCCTGTCAAAAGTTTTTCGCCGTGTAAAACCTCTAACATTGTTGGAGTAACATTTGCGTGCTAGGTTAATTAGGTGAGCACTTCAATCAATGTTTTCTTGTATAACCCATGCTTCTTTTCCTATGTCGGAGGTGGCATAAAAGCATACATACACATGCAGGGGATGTTTAGTTACAAAATTAGTAGAAAGAGAACATTTGTTAATTCTAACTCTTTGCAGTCTCTTTATAAACAATAGACCACTGTGTCATCCAGTTTTCAAATGTACTGTTTAAACAGGTGTGACAATATATACATGTAGCTCCCAGTCTGATGTAATATTCCATATATATTTTAGAAACAGCTTTGCAAGTATCAATGAAAAGAACAATGCCACTTTGAAAAGGACCAGATAACTGGGGGTGTCATTTCAGGATGAAGACTTTTGATTTTTTCAAACTGATCTAAATAAGATTTTATTATTACAAAGAACATTTTGACTCGACATTTCTGTAATTCATTCAAAAAAGTTCAGGAAATTGAACTTTCTTTTTTACAATATAAATACATAAAACTTTCATTAATCAAATTGAGATTGCATTCATATATAATAAAACACACTCACTGTCTTGGATAACCCTCTTTATTTTCACATTTGGCTCTGGTCCAAAGCAAGTCTTCTAAACAGGAGGTTGTAGGTCATCAAACTGAATGAGCCCATTCATGAGCGAATGAGCAAAAATGAAATCAGAAAAATCCTAAGTACATATATATGTTCCACATGTGCATCTGCTTTTTTTATTTGTTTTGTGTGCAAATGTAGCTTCTTAACTTCTGCTCTTTTTCTGTCCCATTATGCAACTGGATAAGATATTGACGTAAATGCTTTGAAATCACAGGGATTCAAGAATTTCTTTTTACATACTGCTTCGTAGGCTCACATAAGGGTAGGCTTACACAAGAGCATTTGCTGGAAGTAAGCACGTACTTCACTAACCATAAATTCATAAACAGGCTATGTTGTTAAGGTATGAAATCCTCACTTATTCATATAAATACACACAGACAATGACAGGATTCTATGTATTAATTTGAATTTCATTTGTCGGAAAACGCCAGGACAAATATGTATTAATTTGAATTTCATTTGTCGGAAAACGCCAGGACAAACAGGTTTTATGTTGAATATGCAAAAATCAAAAAGCTGTTGTGGTATTAAACATATTCTTATAGCAATCTGCTTTTTTCAAATTTTAGAGTTGGGATACTGACGACCACAGAAGGTCACGTTTCCATGGAAAAGACAAACTGGTATGTAAAATTTGTTTTAATGCATCGTAAAACCATTATTGTACTAGAAAATGTAAGACACCTGGATTATTAGGTCTCTACATATAACTATGATTCATTTAATAATGATTGGTTTACTTAATTACCTGGTGAATAAAACTGATTAATTACAGATTGTCATATACTCATAAATTGGAGAAATGTGCAAGTTTTATTGGTAAATTATCATGATTTCCTTTCTATAACATGTGTGTCTTGGCATGCAAGTTAAAATGTAATACAGTTGTGTGAGCGCACAAAGCACCAAAAATAGTGTGTGCACACATCATGCATACATCGTGCACACACCATCAGCACATCGTCCAGACATGGTTCAAACATCTGTGCGATTTAACAATCGCTCACCCCGTTGTGAGCTTCTCTTTGCACAGATGTGCGATGTAGTACAATTGGTTGATCAATAATAATATGGAATGAAAAAAATTCAGAAGGCTCGTATGGAGTAAAAAACACTGTATATATAAATTACTTACAGTTTTGTGCCTGCACAACACACCAAACATATATAGCATGCGCACATCGTGCTGACCTCCACCCACACCGTTAACAACTGTACGCTTCTCTCCTAACAACTGTGCAATTTGGTACAATTTGTTGATCAATATAACGGAAGGAAAAAAATATGGAAGGCTGGTAGGAAATAAGGTACACTGTATAAAAAAACTCATCACAATAATTAAGATTTTGTTCAATTTTACAATACATGTTACACAGCATTACACTGACTGTTAGGCTGTAAAGAATGGGATTAGCTCCCAGGTAACAGAACAGGTAAATAACATTTTGATGATTGACCTGAGTTTTACCTGGCCTGTGCCTGACAAAGAGAGCTGATGGATATGAAAACAAAACTGGACGTGAAGTAGTTGTTATTTGCATTCATTTTGGTCTATAGCTCCCCTTCACCTGGATTTTCACACCTTGGCGAGTTACGTAAGTGCCCCGGGTGGGGAAAACTATGGTACAGGTACAAACTAGAGGCTATGTTTACCTGTATAGGGGAATGTGTCTATATGTGTTATTTTACATGTGTCAATTTGGGTCGTTTAAAAAACACAGAAAACACAATTTCTAAATTTTAAAAAATTAAGGTAAAAAGATAAAGTAGAATATAGAAATATACTTGAAAATCAAGTTTATATGTGTAAACAAGAAACCGTATATATTGAAAAGCCATTTCCCAATTTACACCAACCACGATTGTCATCGTACAAAGCTTGTCCATCATGCTCACATCACACGCACACTGCACATCGTGTAATGTTGTGCGATCCCACATCTGAACATGTATTTATAACAAAAGTTAAAAGAACTAAAACCTTTATACACTGACTCCTAAGATGACACAGGTACTTACTTGTGTAACTTTAAGCTGCCATCCAGTAGCTTCTTCAACCCTAACGAATACAATAGAGTGGAGTTAGTTTTATGTCTCAGAATTTAACTACCAGAGTAGGAAGTGTATTGTCTTCTGTCTTGGTACTTCATAATTGAGTCTGGAAGTTGTAAAGTCCTTGATCTGTATTGAACCAGTGCTAGTCCTTGTTCGACAATCTTCTTTGATTTATAAATGAGAGTTGAAAAAAGTAATTTGTAATTCAGAATTTGCGGATATATTAAACCTGAAAAATAATAATGGTGTTCTGTATTGAAGGTGAACAGGAGCTTTGCCCAAGATTTGGTGGCTGCAGAACCAGTGGTAGTGGTGAACGATAGGCAGGTGATGAGCAACAGTGGTGGGGCGCTCGGTCATCCCCGAGTCTTCATTAACCTGGTAAGTGAAAAACATGTTGTATGAAGTGAAGTCTAATTAAACTAAAATCTTTGGTGATCTAGAAAAATCACTGTCCTAACACTCAAATTTCAAAAATCTATCGTAGATATGAAAAACTAATTTATTCAGGAAAGTTACTTTTTAAAAAATAAAATATTAAGCTCACTTCGCCTGAAGGCTTGCCACCACAGCTAGTCCTGAACAGTGCATGAGAGCTTATTATGCTGTGATGTGGTGTCCGTCTGACACAGCCCCTATCAAGTGGCAACTTTTTACTTTAAACAATGTCTTCTAAATAACCAAAATTCTAAGGGTGATGATATTTGGTCAGCAGCATGCTAGGATAAAGGACTATCAAGTTTGTTTAAATGAATTACCTTCACCCATATTCGACAAGGTCATATGGGTCAAATATGTTTAACCTTTAAACCACTTTTCTGAATATCTAAGCAGCCTAGGTTAATGATTTAATTGGTGCACTGCAGTTATGTGTTGCATGTCACTCATGAAGACATGAAGACACCTACAGTAGCTATAACTGTGCTGCTTACTTGCTGAAGGTAATGGTTGATGATATATTTTTGGCACATATATGTAGGCTTTGGGAAACATAAGGAAGAATTTTAAAAACTAACAGTAGCAAGTTTTGCTTCAGTAGACCTGTATGACATCAGTATTTAGTTAGTTATGTATTTTACACTTTATCAATTTTATGTGGTTTTTCAAAAATGTTCTTTTTATCTTTTCAATTTACACAAAAATCATAAACTGACTATGTTTTTTTTAAAAGATTCCTGTACAACTGCCCAAAAAAAACCTACAGTTGTCAGATCACACAACATAACACAATGTGTGGTGCGCTCACCATGTGCAAACAATAAAATTAGGGAGGATTTCGATCATGGTTGGTGTTAATTGAGGAATAGCTCAACAATATATACAGTTTCGTGTTTAAACATATGAACTTGATTTTTTAAGTATATTGTATTTCTGTCTATATTTTCCTTCATTTAGAAATGGTGTTTTTGGTGTTTTTTTAAACGACCCAAATCGACACATAGATACAGTCCCATATACTGGTAAACATAGCTACTTGATACATGTACTTGGACCATAGTTTTTCTTGCCAAGGGCACTTACGTAACTCGTCAAGGTGTGAAAATCCAGGTGAAAGGGAGCTATAGGCCCAAACGAATGCAATTAACAAATACCTAACATCCAGTTGTGTTTTCCTACAGTATCAGATATCAGCTCTGTGTGTCAGGCACAGGCACAGGCCAGGTAAAACTCAGGTTAATAGTCAAAATGTTACTTACCTGTTCTGTTACCTGGGAACTTAACCCATTGTTTTTATACAGTGTACCTTATTTCCTACCAGCCTTCCATATTTTTTTCCTTCTGTTATATTGATCAACCAATTGTACCAAATTGCACAATTGTGCGAAGAGAAGTGTACAACAGGGCAAATGGGTGTGGGCGGATGTCAGCATGATGTGCGCACGCTATATATGTTTGGTGTGTTGTGCAGTCACACAACTGTAAGAACTAGAAACTGTTTTTTTCTGGCATGTCTATAGATTTGATAAATAATTTCTGGAAATGAAACTTAACATTGCAGAACTTTTATAAGAAATGATAAAGATGGAATAAACAAAATATCATCAACAACATTGTTCTGAGTGTTAAAAAAACAATGCGGGGCTAGACCCAGATTCGAACCCTGAACTTCAACCTACTTAACTGTAGCTCTAACTAATTGAACTTCCAGGCCAACAGAAGGGTCCTGCCCAAGACATTCATAGTTACATCCAAACAGAAGTTAAGGGGAGGTAACTGCATATATAGAAAAACCACAGGGCAGTTGGCCAGGGATTGTTAAGTCACTGTTTCCTTCTTAGCTTTTGTAATTGAATGTTAAAATGATGTCATATTGAAACTTCACTTAGTTAACAATCACAGGTTTCTCTTGGGAAAGAAACCCCCAAAAATGGATGCAAATATTGCTAAAATAAAGGAAGGTGTGTGTTGATATAGTGTTTAAATCTATGCAGATTGATTGACAAACAAAATAAGAATAATTCACTGAAAAAGTAAAATACATATACCCCTGGTAGTGTCAAATATAATAAAATGATCTGTGGCTAAATACTTCCATATTTACTCCACACCTTATGAATCTTTGTTGGAAGATTGTAAGGTATTTTCCTATTCTGATCTTAAAAGTTTAAAAGGCCATTCATTCATATCATTTAGCCAAATATCACTACCTCAATTTATGGGCTGCAGAACATATGATATTCTTGACAGGGGGATTTACTGTAAGCCAGGTAAACTCCTTTTGGCTGCTTCGTCTGACTTATATAAGGGAAACTACTTCAAGGCTTAAAGATTTCTGTAATCTTGTATTATTTCTCTTTTGCAGGATGCAGATAAAGTGGCAGTTTGTGGTTATTCTGGACGGAAATTTATACAGAAGAAATATTATGACAAATTAAAGCATGGAGCTGGTATTACTTATGATGAATACATGAACGAAATTACAGCTCCTGACTTTTGTGGATAATGTAACAACTGTGTAGACCATAATCATTTAAGTGTACATGGGATTTTGTAAATATTGGGTGATGTTGTGAATAAACAATATAAAAAATAGCCTGTTTTGTAAATTTGTTTCATGTTCAAAGATGATTCATTTGATACAACTGAGATATTTGAAAACTACCGTAAAAAACCCATGTAATTTTTTTACGGTATCTCTAAACTGGAAATATTTCAAAGCTGAAGGGACATACTTTCAGGGGAAGATCTCAAATTTAATCAGACCAAATGGGATCATAGCCTCAACTCACTTGCTAAAAATTATCAACAGAGAGAAATATTAACCCTATTTTGATTGAAATTTTGAAAGATTGCAGAAACAATTTTTCTATGGTTGTCCCTAAAGAAATGAATAATGATAATAATAACCATAGTAAACAACATTTATATAAACCTACATAAATGCAAAATTTATCTAAGGTGCTTTTCAGCAAATGAATAATGGTATTCCTACAGTGACAGTTAAAAAATAGTAGATAAAAAGGCATACAAATCAGCAGCTCCTTAAGTAACAAGACATTTATCTCCATATGCATATAAATATTTGGTCAGGATGACCTATAGTCATCGTGCTACGTCAATCGTCGTCCGCTGTGCGCCGTCCGTAAACTTTCAACATTTTAAACTACTTCTCAAGTTCCACCAGTGGGATTGAGCTGAAACTGGTGCCGTTTAGCTAAAAATTGTTGGGGATGTTATAGGAAAGGAAGCCGACAAAGTGTTGTTATTTTTCAGCCCCGTCAAAACTTCAACATGGCAGCCATGGTGGCCATTTTGTAACATGATTGCGCAATCATGGTTTACCTAAACAACACCTATTTAAAACTAATTCTCAAGTTCCATCAGTGGGATTGAGCTGAAACTTGCCTGAATTGATCCTGAGATGGTCCTGACCAAGTGTTGTTATAAGCTTTAACAATCTTCTTCTCAAGTTCCATAAGGCCCAGGTTTATGATATTTGGCCAGTAGGTTACCTGGGATGGTATGCTATAAAGTTTTTTTCATAAAAATGATCTTGACCTACTTTCAAGGTCACTGGTGTCAAATATATTAAAAACTTCAAACAACAATATCCTAAGAACCATTCGGACTAGTCATGATACTTTGGTATGTTATGTAGACTAGATGTGTAAATTATTTTCTTTATTACAGTAATGAGGTCAAAGGTCAACTTTAAGTGCTAGTCGGGGGTCAAATAACAACTTCGGTTAAAAGCTTTAACAATCTTCTCAAGTTCCATACGGCCCAGGGTCATGATATTTGGCCAGTAGGTACCTGGGATGGAGTGCTATTAAATTTCCTCATTACAATGACCTTGACCTACTTTCAAGGTCACATGGATCAAATATGTAAAAAAATAAATAAAAATAAAATCCCAAGAACCATTTGGACTAGAGTCATGACATTTGGGTATGTTATGTAGACCGGCTGTGTGAATTGTTTTCTTATTACAGTAATGAGGTCAAAGGTCAACTTTTTGAAGTGCAAGTCGGGAGTCAAATGTCAATGTGGGATAAAAGCTTTAAAATTCAAATTTCAAACAACAACTTCTTCAGAACCGTTTATGGGGAGTTAAATCGTCTTGTGTTCTAGTTACCAAATTTGGTCTTAAGTTACATATATGTCAGTTTCATGTAACAAAAGAAACAGTTGAGTGATACAGGCACAATGGGCCTCTTGTTTACTTCCTGGTAGCAGATGGTAACCTATTCCACACTACGCCCGAAACCCTTCCAAAGCACCGGTTTTCATATGTAACGGTACGAGACACACAACAAGGATTCTGATTCCTAATGCATTGATAAGTAATCTTGACGGCTAATACTGGGAGCTGTTGTGTTATGTGCCTTGTATGTGTACATTTTGGATGTATGACCTGTATCGGACAGATAACCAATGAAAACGAGTAGCCAGACATGCTGCAGTGTCCTGGACCCTCTGCAGACGACCAGTTTGTCGGGTATACCGGGTACCATAGGGCAGGGCATTATCATAGTCCAACAGATACGAACCAAGTGATTGCTTCAAATCATGCAAGTATCTGCAGTTATAAACTGCCGGATACAGCCGATGTTCCTGATCTGATAACAGATTCGGCAATAACGTTCACTTGTTTCTCCATGTTCAGTGAACTATCAAAGTATACCCCTAGGTTTTTAACAATTGAGACAGTCTCAATAGTTCTGGCACTGACCTTGAGCTGGAGAGCCATTGTTTGCTTACACTTAAGGGAAAAGATTTTAAGTTCCGTATTTTCCTGATTAAGCTCGTCTTTTCCTGATTAAGCTTTAGCATGTTGGCGTTCAAGCTTCCAGATTTATTTATATGGTATCCAAACTGTCCTGTGGTCTGATGACCATGTAAATTTGCGAGCCGTCAGCATAACAATGATAGCGAAGGCTATGGCGACGACAAATCTCCGATCGATTTTGAATATAGACAATAATTTCGTGGTCCGAACTGCGACCCTTGAGGCATCCCGAAATCTAGTCTTTTGTCATGTCGCTGAGGTGGTAGATCTTAAATGTATGGCAACACATTTACGTCCTTCACTCAATTAAGACTTCATCCAGCATAGTGCTTCAACAGTCACTCCGTAAGAGTTCTCAAGGAAAGTATGCGCGATGACATCAAGTGTAGCTGACAGGTCCAGCAGGCCCAGCACCCGTGCGGAAGGCTGATTGCGGGGTGCCATGGAGACGGTTTGCATGGAGAAGAACCCCTTACCGCCGGGACACAACATTCTTCAAGATCTTACACAGGAAAGGTAGATTTGATAATGGACTGTAGTTCTTCAACTCCTCCTTGTGCATTCCATGCTTCTTCAGCAGTTTTCTAACATGAGCCTTCTTGAAACACAATGGAATCTTTGACTCAATTATTTGTTCATGCTTGAGTTAATTAAATGAAGCAGTGCTTCAAGACATTGCTTTAGTAAGTCTGTGGGCAACGGATCCAGTTCACAGGATTTAGATTGCGAGGTCATGATGATATTGTGCAACTCGTCCTGGTTGTTGGTGAGAGCTTTGCCAATGGTTCTCCATCAAATTTGATTTTAGCAGATATATCATTGCCAGCAGTAGAGTTCCATTCGCCAATATTTTTCCTGATCGTACTGATTATATTCGAAATGTTATCACTGAATTTGTTGGACAAGTCTTTTTCAGAAGGACAGTTTGGTATGAGTATTTAACCTTTCTGACCCTTAGGTGTTTTTGTTCGTCGAAAAAGCTGCCTATGTAAATTGGGAATGTCTCGTTCAATCAGAGGTCTTTTGACAATCTTGGATTTTGCATGTACTTCAAAAGTAACAACACTTTTTCGCAAAATTTTAGAACATTATTAGAACTCGGTGTAGCCAAACGCTCAATAGCCATTTATGAAGAATATGGAAAGGCCATGGTGGCCATTTTGAAATATCAATCAAAAACATATCCACACAAGTTTAAGAAAATAACCTTATCCTGTTTCACCAAAAGGTGGTTCATAGGAACCCATTTAAAGAAAATGGAAATATTGTTAGTGTACACGTAGATGTACCTGCACAACCGTTTGTCTTTAACCCCCATTTTAAAGAACCCAAAGTTGAAGTGATGGGCCGCATGTCTAATGGCGATTACTCGTAGGATACTCTACATCTGAACATTTTTTCACACCTTGTTTTACTACGCTCGTCAAATCGTCACAGGAAAACCCAACAACTTATAAAATTGCATGCTAAAATATCATTAAAAGGGTCCTGTCATGAATATATAAACAGGTTTATTGGTGTCGTTCCCCTTTTTGAGAACCGAAAAGTTGGATTGTCATCTACTATGTTCGGTTGTAGAGATCAATGCTATAGCTACACCTCTTACGAATCGACAAATATTTGTCGTTTCTACGACGGATTAAAGACGAGAGCACATACTTTTGTTTGTGTACGAATTCCGTACCTTACTATACACTTTATATTTAGTACGTTGGTATTTTTCCATTGGCGATATGCAAAGGTACTTAAAAATCGCTCTCACTGAGAACAATGGATGAGGTCAGGACTGTGCTTTTTAACACGACTGCTAGGTCTTACAATATCAGAGTACGACGTCTACGGTAACACTGAAAGAAGACGATATTTGGGGAAATTAAGTTAGTTTAGGATTTAACGTCCTTGTAACATCCATGGTTACCTATAAAGACGAGTGCCCACGTCAGTTGCCTCGGACGCCATTCAATGAGATAGTAGTTGTAATTTCGACCACTTCATCCAAACTTTCGATTTAATGTGCTAAATTAAAAAGCACTTAAACTGACTGAATGTGTTTTTCTCGCCTTCATATTCTGCCATATTAATTTCAGATGTGAGATGAATAATAGATGAGCGATACAGGCTGATTTGGCCAATTGTTTTTCAAAAGATTCTGTATCCGCCCCTGAAAAGTAAATTTGATATACCTTCAACAGTAGTAAGGTAATAAGATTCTAGTTAATGCATGTTTATACAAACATAATTGTGTATCAATATATCTTTAGACTTGTACCTATGCTTCTCTGCCCGCCTGTTACCCAGGTGATGCAGCAACAACACATGCAATCACGGGGATGATACATAGTACAATATTGACATTCAGTTAATTCCATGTTGACACGAACCATTTTAATATCATTTATTTCTTATTGCATGTCTGTATTGATAATACATCACAATTGCCATACGTGGATTGTTTATTTATTCTTTTGCATTTTGGCACCACAGATGAATAGCAATAATGTGACATATTTGACAAGACATATTATAACACAACAGGAATTTAATAGCAATTACTTGTTTTGTATGTTAAGATAAATTGCCCCAATAGTTTAGACAGTATCATAACAATAATGATAAATGACCGATTCAACTATTCATTGTCTCAAGATAAAAATGCTCATGGATTGATAAACAACGTCCTGTTAATTCCTGCAACACGTGGGTGACTTTGATTTGTTCATTGATTCTGCAATATTGTACACTCACCTCGCTAATTCTGTTTAAGCTCATGTGACGGGACTTAGACTAAGGTACTATAAGGCCCAGTATCATGTGAGATGACTTAAACTAAGGAACTATAAGGCCAAGTATCATGTGATAGGACTTAGACTAAGGTACTATAAGGTCAAGTATCACGTGATAGGACTTAGACTAAGGTACTATAAGGCCAATTATCATGTGACAGGACTAAGACTAATGTACTATAAGGCCAAGTATCATGTGACAGGACTAATACTAATGTACTATAAGGCCAAGTATCATGTGACAGGACTAATACTAATGTACTATAAGGCCAAGTATCATGTGACAGGACTTAGACTAAGGTACTATATAAGTCCCAGTATCATGTGATAGGCCTTTGACTAAGGTACTATATAAGGCCCAGTATTATGTGACAGGACTTAGACTAAGGTACTATAAGGCCCAGTATCATGTGACAGGTCTTAGACTAAGGTACTATATAAGTCCCAGTATCATGTGATAGGACTTTGAGTAAGGTACTATATAAGGCCCAGTATGATGTGACAGGACTTAGACTAAGGCACTATATAAGTCCCAGTATCATGTGATAGGACTTTGAGTAAGGTACTATATAAGGCCCAGTATGATGTGACAGGACTTAGACTAAGGTACTATATAAGGCCCAGTATCATGTGACAGGACTTAGAGTAAGGTACTATATAAGGCACAGTATTATGTGATAGGACTTTGACTAAGGTACTATATAAGGCCCAGTATGATGTGACAGGACTTAGACTAAGGTACTATATAAGTCCCAGTATCATGTGATAGGACTTTGAGTAAGGTACTATATAAGGCCCAGTATGATGTGACAGGACTTAGACTAAGGTACTATATAAGGCCCAGTATCATTTGACAGGACTAAGACTAGGATACTATAAGGCACAGTATCATGCGACAGGACTTATACTAATATACTATAAGGCCCAGTATCATGTGACAGGACAAAGACTAGGGTACTATAAGGCCCAGTATCATGTAACAGGACTAAGACTAGGGTACTATAAGGCCCAGTATCATGTGACAGGTCTTAGACTAAGGTACTATATAAGTCCCAGTATCATGTGATAGGACTTTGACTAAGGTACTATATAAGGCCCAGTATGATGTGACAGGACTTAGACTAAGGTACTATATAAGGCCCAGTATCATGTGATATGACTTAGACTAAGGTACTATAAGGCCCAGTATCATGTGACAGGACTTGGAGTAAGGTACTATATAAGGCACAGTATTATGTGATAGGACTTTGACTAAGGTACTATATAAGGCCCAGTATGATGTGACAGGACTTAGACTAAGGTACTATATAAGGCCCAGTATCATGTGACAGGACTAAGACTAGGGTACTATAAGGCCCAGTATCATGGGACAGGACTTAGACTAAGGTACTATAAGGCCCAGTATCATGTGACAGGACTTAGACTAAGGTACTATAAGGCCCAGTATCATGAAATTGTTATGAAACCTGCTGGAACTCTGGAACCCTCATCTATACAGCTGATGTCTTTGATGTATTGCGACACGGATTCATATTCTAATAATAATAATAATAATATACAGCATTTATATAGCGCCCTATATAATTTGTAAAATTGCTCTAAGGCGCTTTACAACATATTGATAATAGTAATGATTATAATTGTGAAAACAAAAAAACAAAGGCTTGCAATCACTTTCATACATTTAACAAACAATGTGCACATAATTGAACAAATAAAAGGGTAGTATTTACATGACGTCTTTGCAAAGATTCTAAAATGCAGACGTGAAGAGGTGAGTTTTTATGTCCCTCTTGAACTTGGCCAGGGTATTCGACTTCCTAATAGCAGATGGTAAGCTATTCCACAACGTAGCCGAAACCCTCCCAAAGCATCTGTTTCCGTAGGTCACAGTACGAGATTTTGGGACACACAACAAAGAGTCTGACTCCGACCGCAGTGATCTTGACGGCTGATACAGGGTGACAAGTTCCTGTAGGTACTGAGGAGCTGTTCCATTCAGTGCCTTGTATGTGTATACCAGAATTTTTTACTGCGACCTGTATCGTACAAGTAACCAGTGCAACGAATAAAGCGCAGGTGTGATGTGCTCTCTCTTTCGAGTACGAGTAACTAGCCATGCTGCAGTGTTCTGAACCCTCTGCAGACGATTAGTTAGTTTATCAGATATACCACAGAACAGGGCGTTACCATAATCCAACCGAGAGGTAACAAGTGAATGCACCAAAATCTTGCATGCATCTGCAGTTAGAAACTGCCGAATACAGCCGATGTTCCTGATCTGGTAGTAACAGGATTTGGCAATCGCGTTCACTTGTTTCTCCATGTTCAGAGAACTGTCAAAGTATACCCCTAGGTTTTTAACAGCTGGGACAGTCTCAATAGTTCTGGCACCAACCTTTAGCTGGAAAGCCATTGTTTGCTGACACTTTGGGGAAAAGACGATTAGTTCCGTCTTTTCCTGATTAAGTTTAAGCATGTTGGCGTTCATCCAGATACTCATATCTGTCAGACAAGCTTCCAGACTTTCTGAGACTGTATTCCAACTGTCCTGTGGTTTTATGACCATGTAAATTTGTGTGTCATCAGCATAGCAATGATAGCGAAGGCTACGGCGACGACAAATCTCTCCAATCGGTTAGATTAACTAGATTTGAGTACATAATTTCCTATCTAACTTCACTATAAGTTTACCGTTATATATGTCCTTTTTTTGGACGGAACATTATAACTCATAGACTCATACAAGTACAGAGATCTTAATAAACGAATCTAATATACAAATATATGAAAATAAATATTTTCACTACAATATACATGAATGCGTTAGATATTGTAACCCTTTTAGGTACACTTATATCGGAAACTCTAACTAGTGACGGCTGTCATGATAAGCTCTTTATAGGCAATTTCATGCACTTCAGACATTTAGATAGGATGAATAAAGATGTACGACATTTTTTTCCAATTATTATTATTTTGTTATTATAATAAAATTATCAAGCTAAATTCCAAGCAAACATTAATACTGTGGTGCAATAGGTTTCTAAAACAAATACCACTTTTCAACAAAAGTGTATCGGACGAGAAATTAAAACCTATTTGATTTCTTAGTCAGGCTTTCAGGATGTTTTAAAAACTCGGCTCAAGACATTTCGAGAGGATATGACAAACGCGTTTAATCACGCGTATCACTTTAATCCCCATATCGCTTTTGAACAGTTTCCTGTGTGTAAGAGTAAAACAGAATATTTCACTCTTTTCATTTTCAAGGTATCTATAAACATAAAAACACCTGTTGATGGTCGGTTACATTAAATTCCTGTTCATAGTGTTAAAGTCTGTCTGATAATGAATTGATAAAGTACTCTTCGTGACCTTAAATTCAGAAATATTATCTTAATCATCATACAAAAATAATCGGTAGCATTGAATCGGTTATAAAACCGGATAATGTAACATTGATTGTATTGAATTTGATAATGTAATATCTGTTACATTGTGTCATTGTTCAGAGTAAGTTACAAAACATTTTCTGATAATGTAATATCTATTACATTGTGTCATTGTTCAGTGTAAGTTACATAACAATTTCTGATATTTTAAAATCTGTTACATTGTGTCATTGTTCAGTGTAAGTTACATAACATTTTCTGATAATGTAATATCTGTTTCTTTGTGTCATTGTTCAGGATCAGTTACATAACAATTTCTGATATTTTAAGATCTGTTACATTGTGTCGGTTTCAGGAAAAGTTAGTAAAAAATTCTGTTGATGTTACATTTATTACATTGTGTTTGAAAAATAACATAACAATTTCTGATAATGTCATATCTGTTCACTGTGTCGGTGTTCAGGAAAAGTTACATAACACTTTCTTATAATGTAATATCGATTTAATGGTATGGTGTTCCGTATGAGTTATATCACCTTTTCAGTGTAATATCGGTTAAATTATGTCGGTACTTCTTTTGATTTATATAACCTTTTCCGATATTTTAATATCGGTCACATTGTGTCGGTATTCAGCAGGAGATACATAGCCTTTTTGATCATGTAATATCTGTTACATTGTGTTTAGTATATAAGTTATAAGTTAAGTCATGTTAAGTTTATTTACCGATACATGGTCTATAAAGATCCTCTTCACCGGACTCAAAATAATAGCATTGACATATTGAACAATAGATGAATGTTCTACAACTTTATCTGATATTGTTATATCGGTTAATGTCGGTATGTATTTTTAGTTATATAACCTTTTCCGATAATACAATACCAGTTACATTGTGTTGGTATTCAGTATGATATTTTAACTATTTCTGATAATATTATATCGGTGACATTGTGTAGGTATTAAATTTCAGTTATATAACATTTCCTGATAATGTTTCACAAATAACATTGTGTCGATTTTCCGTATGAGTTATATAACTTTTTCTGAAAATGTGATATCGGTAACACCGTGTCGGTATTCCATATGATATTGTAATCTTTTCTTAAAATGTAATATTTGTTACATTGTCAATATATTCCTTTTGAGTTAAATCACATTTCTAGCTGATAATGTAATATCTATAACATTTGTCAGTGTTCAGTATTAGTTATATTACCTTTTCTGAAAATGTAATATCGGTTACATTGTGTCGGTATTCAGTATATGTTCTCTAGTGTACCAGTAACACCAGTAGATGCATCAATAGTAGTCGTAGACTAATGGTATGATGTCGACAACGGTGAGTTAACCTTTCAGGTTTTTTTTCAGTTGTCACCTGTCAACAGAAGTAAATGCCTCGCAACTCTTGGTGGTGCACAGACCATTTTCCGTCTTAAGCGCATTCCATTGATCTAAGGTTTCATCGGTATACACTTTTGTTTTGACCACGTTATAGCATGGACACCGTCATAAATCGCACGTGTCTGTGCATTCCTTACGTTTTGTAAAATATACGGAACGTAAGAAAATTAAATTAAATTCCTTTTTTACCTTATATCTTTGACAGGTTTCACTTCCTAATTGTGGTTTTAACGGAAAGTTAATTACTTTTATTATGTTAGAAATGTACCACCAGATGTATCATGCTGATAAGAAAAAAAGAGCGCAGGTAAGCGGCACTGTACGTTTACATTTTTCAAAGCTCAGATATGTTCCATCTCTTTTCATGATGACCATAACAATCTAAACATAATCATAAAGTTGATATTATATAATAATGTGGAAGTTTGTGCATCACTTTCGGTTTTTATTCCTGTCCTGCTTCGAAACGTCTATCCAGGCATTTAAAACATTTTCCCGGAATGAAGTACGTGTAGTCATATTAAAGGTTATCAATGAATCTTATCCAAATTCCGAGAGAATCTTTTAGGGAACAAACATCAAGTAAAAAATGATGATCCACTCCCCTTGCTATTAATAATCTTCTCATTCAAGTACCAAAAGAGTTTAGACCAACAACAGTTTTTTTCAGTATTTAACCCCCCTCCGCTATATTTTTTAGTATTCAACCCCCTCCGCTATATTTGTTTTAGTTTTTAATCCCCTTCGCTATATTTTTTAGTATTTAACCCTCCTTCGCTATATTTTTTAGAAGTTAACCCCCTTCCGCTTTATTTTTTAGTATTTAACCCCCTCCGCTATAATTTTTAGTTTTTAACCCCCCTCTGCTATATTTATTAGTAGTTAACCCCCTCCGTTATATTTTTTAGTATCTAACCCTCCTTCTCTGTATTTTTTAGTATTTAACCCCCCTCCGCTATATTTTTTCAGTATTCACCCCCCCTCCGCTATATCTTTTAGTATTTAACCCCCCTCCGCTATATTATTTAGTATTTAAGCCTCCTTCGCTATATTTCTTAGTATTTAACCCCATCCGCTATATTTTTTAGTATTTAACCCTCCTCCGCTATATTTTTTTAATATTTAACCCCCTCCGCTATATTTATTAGTATTCAACCCCCTCCGCTATATTTTTAAGTATTTAACCCCCCCTCCGCTATATTTTTTCAGTATTTAACCCCCCTCCGCTATATTTTTTCAGTATTTAACCCTCCTTCGCTATATTTTTTCAGTATGTAATCCTCCTTCGCTATATTTTTCTGTATTTAACCCTCCTTCGCTATATTTTTTAGTATTTAACCCCACCTCCGCTTTATTTTTTCAGTATTTAACCCCCCTCCGCTATATTTTTTCAGTATTTAACCCCCCTCCGCTATATTTTTCACTAACTGAATTGTCTCTTATTTATTTGATGTCCTTGTCATATAAATTAAAATGAGCCTTGAATACAACCTTTGTCTTGATTTGATAAAGTCAAAATAAGATAGAATATTTTTGAAACTATGAATGGTTTTAAAATGTTTATTCTGCCTATTAACGTTAATTTTCTTTTTGACCATTGTTTTATTTTTATTAAAAGTTATTTTGAAGGTGATATTAATTGTTTAACTAAAGCTAACAGGAAAAATATCCAAAGAGTAACATTATTTCAAGATCTCAGTAGAATATGGATGAAATTGTTCACCTCTGGATTAAATTACGATACCTCGGCTTTATCTGGTGGTACTTCATCCCTCAACACCACTTGTAGTGTAGAGCACAATATCTTAAGAACACAAACATAGTATTATCGTACGCAATGATCACACAAGTACTTTAAAATAGTATTTGCTTAAACGACTCTTTAATGTGTTGCTAAATATCAACCATAAATACACATTTTCATGAAAGCCTTTATTTACATGTTTCTTTTTCAGTTAGTAAATACAATTGTTTCAGAAATGTTTAGTAATCATAGACTGGAACAAAATAGGAACGTAACACATATTATGCATGAACTACTGGAAATAATAGTCTAACTGGTAGGAAACATGTGTACAGGGAGAATTCAGTATATTGTTTACTGTACTGAATTCAGTTTATTGTTTACTGAATTCAGTATATTGTTTACTGTACTGAATTCAGTATATTTACCTGTACATAAACACCTGTCTACTCACTGTACATCATCGGTGATGTCATTTATAATCTGTAACAAAAACGTGTTGTATACATGAATACTGCTGTTGAGACTCTGTATAGGTCACCAACTACAGAGTAATGGTGATTACGTCAAGCATCGGCGACTTTCCTGGCTGTACTGAGACACACGTACATAACAACAGGTTAGAGGGTACTGCTCGTCACTGACTGATCACCACAATGTATTGTTAGCTTACACTGACTGATCACCACAATGTATTGTTAGCTTACAAAGTATGACACATACATTTCATCTCACAACTCTTCTCCGGCATTGACATATAGATGTGTGTATAACAAAAGATAGGAATGTTTATCTGTGGTACCACACTTCTGGGTACTGAAGTTATTATGGCAACCATAATGATTTACAATGTTACACATGTATTCAGAAAGAAAGCTACACAATGAACCGAACGATCGTTACACAAAATAACTTGACGGGAAAGGAAATTATAAATCGACGGCATTTGATCTCCTCTATCCATAGTCCGGGTCCTGTTCATATGACCTCATTCTTGCTTCTTAGCTAATATTATGGTTAAATTACGGTGTTTAAATAACGAATACTACCTTCACAGGTTTAATGATATGCATATAAATAAACAAACAAATACATAAATTAGCCAACATACAATATCTAAGACTGCAGTAACTACAGATGTTTTTGTTTCTGTCTAAAAATATCAAAAGGCAATTTGCAATGTTTTAAAATTCTTACATGATTACGTCATATTTTGTCATTGCAAAATGCGAAATTACAAGGTATCTGTATTTGCTTTTTCATTCTGCTCAAACTGTTCATGCATTTTTTACAGAACAAACCGGACAACATGAAACAATCCAACTTTGTGTTCGCTTTGATGCATGAGCTGAAGATAAATATAACTTGCTAGGCTTAGAAATTTAAATAGTTGTAAGTGATGTATGTGTACATAAATCATTTTCACAAAATCTTATTAAAATGACATTTGATATATTCTTTTGAAAACACCTACAAAGTTATGATGTAATGCAGTTTCTCTACACCGACGTGTGTTGTTAACAAGTCACTAGATTGATTGGAACGAACATATTGTATAAGTATGGAAGTGTCAACGTTTGTATCAATAATACCACATATAGATGTTTAGGTGATATTTAGTGTCCCTTTTACGTCAAGGTACTTATTGATTCAAGATTGTAGGGAAAGTGATCAAACGATTGCATATCATTTTAAAGAAATATATCTGGTTAGTAAACTCAACCATAAATATATCATTATTTGTACATGGTCTATACAAAAGAGGACTCTCTTTAAAAAAATCCTTCCCATTCTGTTGTAGTTGGTAATTATACCAATGAAAATTGGCGAACGTTTCAAATGTGAAAACATATTTTACAGTTAAACGTTGAACATTTAAGAAGTGAAATTTCGAATTATATTGGTCTACATTTCAGTCATCTTTTGTTTCTTTAACCCTAATGTAGATGTCTCCCTGTGGAATGCATTTTTGAGAAATATACTTTGTTCTGTCTGCCCAAAACGATATTTTTCGTCAAATAAATGTCTTAATAATATTTCACTAACAATGTTCCGACAAATTTGGCACATTGTTCACTCTGCTACTTATGTAATATCCAGCTTTTGACCAAACACTACATATGGATCTTAATAAAAAAAACACCCATCTATCTAGCATAAACGAGCGGCGACAGTACTAAACAAAATATTCAAGTAACGCTTCTCCTGCTTATTCTTCGCTACTGAAGTAAATATCCATAAAGATTGGTGCATTTTATTTCATATAAATATTTCCGATCGACCAACACTTAATAGATGCTGATATAAAAACGTCATTAAACATCAAGAGTATGGACAATCTAAAGACATACAGTATCGGACATCATTAACATACAGCACACTAAATAGAACGCATTGGTAAGGAACAAGGTTACACGCTATTTACTGTTTTAATTCTTACCCTTATCATAATGTAGATATGATATTAAAACAAAGCTTAATTAATGCTTAAAAACATATTTCAAATATGTTTTGATCATATGAACACAATGTGAAACAATTAATCTCTGACGCCATCACTTTCAGTCTGTTTGGTTATCAATATGAATTGCTTCTCTTTCAAACCAGTTCGTTCCTGTATCGAAATTTACCATTCCATGTTTAAGGACTATGTTTGTACATTTACCAGAAGTAAGTCATTTCCCTCACATATCGTATATGGAATTTCCAGAGATCACATACCATGTTTGGTCCGTTCTCATTCCTCCTCTAGAAGTTCCAAGCGGATATCGGGACTCATTGTGTTGTGTTTGGACAAGCATTGCCGATAAAATGCGACGGAGGTGCCATACAGGTACCGCCAGTCTGTCATAATACGGCGAGCGTCGTTTCCATTCACTCGCAAGCGATCTACATCTGCATTTCCGTCCGAAACCCACATTGAGTTGTAAATCAGAAAAGGAAACACTTTTTTATTTTTGAAATTGATATTTGATACAGTGAGAGACGTTTCTGCATATGTAACATGGAACTCGATGGTAACAGTATTTCCATTAGCGTACGTCAAGTTAAGGATGTTCTTCCTGATGTCTATCTCTACTTCGGAAATGGATGCAAATGGGCGCTCAGTATCGGGATCCGATTCGCCAATTAAAAGAGAGGATCCAAATGGAATCCAGTCGACACCAATAGGTGTGACGGGTAGAATCCGGAAGTTACCATCCCGATAAAGAACAAAGACTTGAGAGAATTCATCATCACCCCATGGCAAATGAGTGTAGATCCTGATATAGTCGGCGCTAGTGAAGACCTTCCCCGAATCCTTCATTTTCACAACCATTTCTCCATCAGCACGCCAGAAAAAGTCCACATTTACGCCCTCGATAATTCTCTCCGAGTTATCAAAATATTTAAACGCAGTGTCCTCCTTCGTCTTTCTCTTGTTCAGAGAAACAATAGATACGTCGATTTCGAAAGGAAGATCTAGGGGTAGAAGAAGACGGATAATGTTTTCAGGGCTTTCGTTCCATGTGTAGTCTGGTATATGCCACGTATGATTGACTTTTTCTGGAGAGAAGGTTACGAATTCAGGTTTAGTCCATTCCTTTTTCCTTCCATAGAAGGTAAGTCCTATTTCAATTGGTGCCATAACATTCCTAAGTTCAAGGTAGAGTCTAGATCCTATCTCAGAATCAACTACTCCCTTGTTCGGTCCATCTGGACTGAAGAATGTCACAATGATATTATGGTCATCATTTTTATCATGTGTGATGATTGCTTTTCCCCGTTTGAATTGTTTCATCGAAAATGGATAGGTAAGGTTTTCAAACCGCCAGAGAAGGTTGTTTACCATTCGACAGTTAGTGAAGTCTGAGTCCCGGTGATTAACGAATGCTTTGTATTTTGGGTGCATTGCTTTAACTGCAAACTTAGTGATACGGTTGTGATAAAACGGAATTCGAACATTATCCTCTTCAGCACATTCAGTTCGGTAGCTTCTCTGTTCCATCCGGGCACTTGCGATAAAATCTTTTCCCTCCACGCCAGCATATGTTATGTCATTAAAGCAGAATACGTTACATGTAAATGCATCCTCGTTTAGGTCTTCATCACTAACCTTGATCATAACAGCGTCCACTTCCACTCCGAATTCATCTGATGACGTCACGTTAACTGTGACGCTATGACGCCCGGCATCCAATGTCCTCTTCAGACCTACTGGATTTGTAGACTCAAAAATATTCCAACCTTGTCCCGAAAGTTGTGTGTCTTTAGACATTACCGATCCAACTTCATCCCAGTCTAATAAAATGGATAATTCATCCTCTCCGCCATCGTTTGAAAGAACTATCCCAGAAACCTGGACGTCAGCTTTCTCCGTTAAACAGAAAACAAGTTTAATCATCTCGCCAGTCTTTAGAGAAACGGCAAGTTCTTTTTCAGCGCCGCTTCTGGCCTTAAATTGGTGAGTATGTTGAGAAGCAAATTGAAAAGCATACAATTTGAATTCTTTCCCCGATACACTAAAACGTTGTAACAATGTTGCAGTCAATATAAGTAGAATAAAACTAGAAAAACCCTCACCGGACGCCATTTTCTGAAACGTAAATCCCTTCGTCGAACGAGGAAATATAAATGATGAAGGGTCACTAAGATCAGTTTTTATAAGGCAAGTCAAGCTACCGAATCCGGTAATCTCGCGGAACGTTACTGAAGGTGAACACAAAAATAGGAGGAAAAAGTGGTGATTGATGATGGTCGGTCACTGCTCCAGGACATAACACTGATTAGCTACAGTCAGTAACACTACCTCGCCTCTGTTGTGCAATACATTATTATGAGAAATTTGTGTAACATGTATTAAACATGTATCAGATGGAGAAAACAACTAATTTAAATACTAAATTATATCGTATAGCGTAGGCCGGATACATTTTCTTTATTATGTACATGTACACATCGTCTATCTCATAGTAATTGAAATTCTTTATATATTAGTTAATATATATATATGGCCCGACTATAAACAAATGTGACCCATTGAAGTATGTTTCTTTATGCTATCTACTATCTAGGCAACAGATTTTCTGCACGCATAGAATAACACAATGGAAGGGGAAACATGTCAAATGAATACCTATACGTTATAATGATAAAGGTAAAATACTATGTATTGTTTGGGTATGTGTTTGCCCCAAAACCCGTCAAAACTCCAAACATTTAACATATCTTTCAACTGACTGATAAGCAACAAAATCGACCACTTATTTCTGAATTTGGTTAATACATATTAAAGCCTTTGTTATATAATCTTGAATTCTGTTCAGTGTCCCATTTGCCGTGTTCTATAAACGTACTACTGGCCAAGTTGTTTTTATTTTCATATAAAGCTGAACTTATTGAAGTGTGTATCAGGACTGGTAACAAAAACCTTCAATTATATATTCAGATGTATCGACGATGTCAATAACGATATGTATATGGGCCATGTCGATCCCATGAACCCTCTTGAATATGAAATCAAGGATACAACATACTCTCATGCATCACTCGATTCTCTTGATCTTTAACTACTAATCATACGCCGTACGATAAGCTTGACGATTTGTTTTTTTAACATGAAGTTTCCCTTTCCTGATAGTGTTTTCCCTGCTTCCAAAACCAACGACGTTTACATGTCACAGTAGATTCAGTTTTCAAGAGAATGTTCCCTTTTTTTATTTATATAAATGCTATTGATGGATAACACAGGATTTCCGGAGACGTAGGTCGAAGAAGAGTACATGGCAGGTTTTATGTTTGCCATCATGATTTCATATCTTTAAATATGCTATATTTTGCGAGATAATGAGTGTGCCTTATTGTTTTGTTGTCACTTCCCGGGAATCTGTTTTTATGACGTGATATTACTTGATTTGTTCTAAACGCTAATCTTTCTTGAAAATCTGGAATCATTATCAACGTTAATTTTTGTGTTTAAAGGTCTCCGTGTAAATCTTTCCTTTATAATATATATTGTCCCTGGTTTATCGAGGGATAATTTTCCCTGGTTGATCGAGGGATAATTTTCCCTGGTTGATCGATTGTGAGTTCGGATTATTGTTTGGTTGACTATTCGGTATCCTCTTGTTGTTGCCATATCATTAAATATAGATAACATAGTTAAAACATATATCTATATCGGTATTCGCTTTTCTTGGAAAAAAACCCTTTCGTAACTTAGGTTAGTCTGAGGTACAGTAATGAAAGTGCGGAGGATAAATGATGATCTGATAGAAGATACATTTTTGATGAGAGGATATTAAAGATTGATTAAAAGATTCCAAATTCCTAGCTAGCTATTCTGTTCGTATGTCTGACTCTGCCCAAAAGTGCATTTTTTTCGTATGCATGATTTTGTTTGTCTGTTTGAAGGTTTTATTTATCTTTGATACCTGGATAAAAAACACAATATACTCTTGTCGATGTGATAGGTCTGACTTTGGAACCACGTGCAATTATTGTTTACTTATATACCTTCGTCCTCTCTAACACGATGTCAAACATTGTTGCTCTGAATTGCCATAAATCTTAACACTTATACAGATGTGTCGAAACGCATCGCCCTGAAATTACAGAGTGCTAACTGATGTACAAAATGTAAAAAGTTGTTTATTTCAGTTTTTTAAATCTGTCTTTTGTATCGATTTTGTTTAATGCGTTGTAGTTTTAACTTCAACCCTCTTAAAACATGGTTTGAATGACGTTTACGGCATACAACGTTGATTTAATAGCAGGAAAAATTGATTGATTGTTACAACATTCCTTTGGTATATTAGACGTATGTTGCCAGCGAAACACCCAACCTTTTGTTTAACTCTATACATATTACATGCACAGATAAGCAAGCTTTTACAATCAAAATCGTTACGGCGGTGTTCAAAAAGAACACGCCCACAAACCGAACGCTTGTTTCAGCGTGTCACTCACTGCATCTGGCTCGTCGATTGGTCGATAGAACGTTTGAGGTCGGTGTCGTCCATTGTATCTTTTTTGGAGACTTGTTGTTTGCGCGCATTGTCAACTTAAGATTACGCATACACGTATATGGAAATGTAAAATTTACATTGCATGTACATGTTTCAAACCATGTGTCATGACTTGAATGTTTCTTTGAATGTGTACTTATCCACATTTTCGTGAACTGTAATGGT
Source organism: Mizuhopecten yessoensis (assembly GCF_002113885.1). Taxonomy (NCBI): domain Eukaryota; kingdom Metazoa; phylum Mollusca; class Bivalvia; order Pectinida; family Pectinidae; genus Mizuhopecten; species Mizuhopecten yessoensis. The sequence goes on along the minus strand of NW_018408904.1, from coordinate 632,383 downwards.
ATTTCTGATTACAAGAGGGCAAACTGAAGAATGTTACACATGCTTGAAAGCTGCGCTTTCCGGCAGCTGCACTGAAATCGACAACTCGCTGGCTTAAATAATTTACATATCTGCTTATGGCAATATATTTGTAAATTATATAATAACAATGGTGTGCACGAAAACGATTTATAAAAAAAGTAAGTGTACAATCGGCCCAAGAAACTGTCATTCAATGCAAAGAGGTACTTTTATGTATACAGTTTTATTTGAGAATACTTTTCATGACAATTAAACTGTATTAAGCTTTATTGGCTGCTGATTATCGTTACATGAACAATTTAAAGGTAAGAATAATTACCAAAACAAGACTTTCCTGATTTACGTACCTTGCGACGCTATTTATTTGGATATCATTTCCCAAAGTCTATGTTATCAAAACTAATGAGAATTTGGAGAAGCAATTTAGTCAGAACCCTCGTTGACTCTAACACATTTGAACTGTGCATGTTTTCTGCCGATATTGATCGTTTATCCCTAAATATTCGCCAAAATACCGGAAGTGTCCCTTCCAGGGTACAGTAACGCCGGTTCAACGGTATACGTAACTCTGAAGGTATTTAGCGTTCTTTTTATAGAACCAAGCGCCCGAACTAACAAATTGTGATAAAAATAAAAAGTGGCTAGTATCTATTTATGAAAAATGAACAAACATTTTTGGAACTGATAGTATAGTATTGTATAAAGAACACTGACATTTATCGAAAAGTGTCCCGGTTGGGTACATTGACGTTAGATAACCTGTGTACCGATAGTACATTTTGTACCCACGAATGTCAGCTGGAGTGTTACTCTCGATGGAGCGTATCCATTGAGATAAATCCCCGGAAAATGATACCTAACTGTTTACGTTTTTATTAAGTTTTTATTCAATATTGAATAAATATTGCAATTATGATTGAAACTGTTAAGTTTTTATCAAACAGGAAATACTTATACCGGCAAAAATATGCTGCCGGTATAAAAAGAAGCATGCAATTTTTGCATATTCTTACAATTTCGTTCTGTTGGTATATGTTGTGAATATATATACGCAATCACGTTCCTATGACCCAGAATGAAAGGTATTTTTTTAATATGGCAATTAATTGATATAGATATATATGTATGTGGCTTGAAACATTTACAAATATATTCAACACGTACACATTTGCATGTAAACGTTACAAAAGTCAAGCGAATGAGTTGTCGAATCTTGCACCGTTCTATGATATTAATTTTCAGTGCAGCGGCCGGTATGGACAGCTTTCCAGCATGTTTAATATTCTTCAGTTTGCCCTCTTGTAATCAGAAATACCATTACAATTCACGAAAATGTGGATAAGTACACATTCAACGAAACATTCAAGTCATTACACATGGTTTGAAACATGTACATGCAATGTAATTTTTACATTTCCATATACGTGTATGCGTAAGTTGACAATGCGCGCAAACAACAAGTCTCCGAAAAAGATACAATGTCGACACCGACCTCAAACGTTCTATCGACCAATCGACGAGCCAGATGCAGTGAGTGACACGCTGAAACAAGCGTTCGGTTTGTGGGCGTGTTCTTTTTGAACACGGCTTGTTGACGACGTAACAATTTTGATTGTATACAGCTTAATATGTAACTATTACATATAAACAAACTTTACATAGCTTAATATGTAACTATTACATATAAACAA
>NW_018408904.1:620844-628475 GCF_002113885.1 Mizuhopecten yessoensis | reverse complement strand
AAAAAATCGGAACTTTTTGCAGAGGGATGACATTTACACAATGACAGTTGTCTCTGTTTACATATAACAAATGATGGAAATAAATCAAAAATATGATATCAAAATTATCAATTTATTGTTCTTTAATGGAACCAAATTACCCTCAGTCATGTACACTTTGGACATCATTCCACAGTCCGCTTACTCACGGTATATTTATAATTACATGTCAGGTACATATGTGACCAGAGGCTATCGCATGGTATGCCGTTCTCACGTGCACTCAGGTCTCTGTTGTTTTTTTTTGCTTACTTCCAATTAACATTACAAACACGATTTTACGTACATATATTTATGTATATATGTCAATAACCGTTAATGTAATTTACATCACATACCAATTAGACGCAAGGGATAATTCATGAGATTGTGTGGGTTTTGCTTTGTTTCAACCATTGAGTAATTGAATTTCCTAGATTTGTAACTAGGCCTCGGTCTCGGGTTAATAGACAAATGCGAGACGATTGGTTTGTTCGTAAAACATAGTTAACGAAAATTTGAAATTTGAACAAAAAGAAATATATTTAATGATACTGACAATTTGCCGGTTAACATTTTTGTAAAATAAATGCTTTCCTAAATCATTTCTGAAAACAAAACAGACCTTGTAGAGTTTTTATCAAAATAAATAATGAATAAAATAAATAAAAAATATTTAATTAAAACAACAGTTGATATTTCCAATCATTATACTATCGCTGTGAATAGTGAATAAAAAAGATGAAGCATTTTCTTAGAAATAAATTAAACACATTAGCAGTGTGCCAGTCTTCCGGTATCACACCTGTTGCTAGGAATTTCAGAAATAGTAGATGGAGCAGTGGGGCAATGCTTGCGTGTGTTTCCCTCAACACTTGTGGCGAGATGTTATCTAGTTCGGGAGCTTTGTATGGCTTGATGTTCCGGAGCAGCTTGTCAATCCCATGGATGGTGATCTCAGTGTCATAGATGCAGGGGAAGTTTGGTATGTTGCTCGTCCAGATTTCTTCCTTAGTGAAGATGGTCTTTTCAGAGAAGGCGGACTGGACTGTTGGTTGAGAAGGTTGGCCTTATCTACTGAATGGGAGTACAGATTGCCATCGTTCTTCAGTGATGATATACCAAACGTGTCCTTCCGCTTGTGTTTGATAAAGGTTCAGAACTTCTTAAGCCCACCGGGGAAGCTATCTTCTACGTTGGGGTGACAATGTTCTCTATATAGCTCCAGTATGACCGTCTCTGTGTCCTCTAGATCTCTCTTCAGCATTTTGTAGGATTGCACTAGGGTGGGATCTTTTGCCATTTTCAAGGAAGAGTACATCCTTAAAGCATGCATTAGTGCAACGTAGGTTAAATTTTCCCGCCTGTCATTACTTAACTTCCATGTGTTGCATTAGCATAAGATGGACCGACTAACAAAACCAGCATGTGAAGTTGTCAGTGTGCAAATAATGTCAAAATGTTGTTCTACTCTCCAAAAAAGCTTTTAGCATTATTTTCCACATTATTTTTGCCATTTGAATGATCCGTCTTTTGAAGTGAACTGCTAAGATTCTCAAAAATGTATAATTTGCTGAAGACCCAAAATACCAAGGGTGGTAGAGCAATGGAGGCAGTTATCGACAGTCTAAGCTTCAAACGTGTTTTTCCAGTTTACCGTTTTGCGTAAGTTATTATATGATGGCATTTCAAAGAAGTCGGGAAACGTACTCTATTCTATCATCTGCAATAACCGAGAGATTCCGAAAAGGTAAGTGTACCTATCAAAAACACTGATTGTCTAAAAAAAACGGTTCGTAATCGACCCAAAACGAGATGAATAGAACTGGGGGTCGATAATCCCCCCTGTCGATAATACCCTCCGTTGCTCTACTTGACTTAATTATTTACTGATAGACTTAAAATAAAAATATACTAACCCCTGGTACATTTCTATTTCTGTCAATGTCCTGGCGTGAACAAATCTTTTGTGAGAGCTACTATAATTTTCCATTTGTCTTTCAGACGCTGTTTTGACATAAAGTGTATGCATACTGTAACGTTTACCAGAGACTTTTCCTTTATCCTCGCCGTGTGGTCCTTGGCGGTATTTTCGGAGAAGTTGGTTGATAGGCAATAAAAATGGCGGCGGAGTTGAAGCAGATCATGTGGTTAGCTTAATTTGATGTCCATAGGCTGCCTTTGTCACACTCGTCTTAGCTAGGCTAATAAGTATGTAAAGCATCATTCTGGTTTTGTAACATGTGCAATTAACTGTAATTTTAAAAAAAGGCATTGTGTTCTCGGCTACAGTACTGGGTCGCACACATTGGCATGGCCTACTGCTCGTCACAGGCTGTGTCGAAGCCGTTTTGTGGCTAAGGTGATCAGGTTTTTAGCTAAATAATTACAGTTGTATTGACATACGTATGTTAACTATTGTTTTGATTTATGTCATCTTACATATAACTTGATTATATTAACGTCGGACGTTATAGCTCAATATGTTTTTTGGGCAAATTACAGGTTGGGCACAACTGCGCATACTTCAGTATGGGTAATAATCCTGCATTTAGGTAACAGTTACCCATTTGAGTAACAATTTTATTACTGAAATGGGGAAGAAAGTGAAATAAAAACACACAAAGTTCTTTTAAATAATAGGAGCAAAAAAGGGCGTCATTTTGTCAACTAAATCAAATAAATAACAGAATGAAGTAGGCCTACATTTGTTCACAAAAAATTATCAATTCTGATGTCTAACTTTTTGTGAAAAGAACAAACCATATCACTGACTTTGTTCTCCATCAACTTCAGTGTGCAGTCAATGGGACTATCCAGTGTAAATATGACTGGTGAGCATGATTTGTGTGTGTGTGTGCTATTTATAGCCACAACATACTATAAGCAATGGAGGTGATACAATTTGTCACTTTCACAAAAATTTAGACAACTGAAGTTACGTATTTTTGTACACAATTGTACTTCATTGTATTTTTTATTTGATTATGTTGAAAGATTGATGCCCTATTTTGTTAAAAATGTGTAAAAGAACTTTGTGTGTTTTTATTTCACTTGTCAACATCATACCATTAGTCTACGAAGACTACTATTGACACATCTACTGGTGTAACTGGTACACACTCCCGGTCTGTACCTCATCTACTGGTTTAACTGGTACACACTCCCGGTCTGTACCTCATCGACTGGTGTAACTGGTACACACTCCCGGTCTGAACCTCATCTACTGGTGTAACTGGTACACACTCCCGGTATGTACCTCATCTACTGGTGTAACTGGTACACCCTCCCGGTCTGTACCTCATCTACTGGTGTAACTGGTGCACACTCCCGGTCTGTACCTCATCTACTGGTTTAACTGGTACACACTCCCAGTCTGTACCTCATCTACTGGTGTAACTGGTACACACTCCCGGTCTGTACCTCCCGAAAAGGCCAGGTTATATATAGTCTGCCATGAGTTCACAAGAAATAATGAATCAGTTGATGGCCATGATACGACTTACGACTTGGTTTGATTCTACAGTATTGCTAACTTTAACCATAACCTATATTATATGCTAAAAGTTTTGTATTTTATTTATATATATTTTTTTTTAATTGATTTTTAGGAGTTGTTTTGGTCAAATATAAAGCCATGTCAGGTGTTGGAAATGGTGATAGTAAAAATGCAGAAGGGGAGAGTAAAAATGTACTGACAGATGAGGATGAAGACTTTCTGCTCTCCCTGGACCAGTGGGATGTGGTGGACGAAGCTTCAGGATCAGAGGGAGGAGATACAGGTGACCAAATAACTGAGGAGCAAATTAATAGACAGGTAGAACAAAGTCAAGAACTTCAAGATGCTAAATTATCTCCTTCTGCTGAAAAAGAAACTGATGTCCAAGCTGAATCTGATCAAGATGGCTGCAGTGGTGTTATTACAGAAAAATCCAAGGAGGACAAAGAACAAGATGAGTCTAGAAGTGAAAAAGATGCAGATCAAGTTGTTTTGATGGAGGATAAAGTGGATGATGCTGAGGATAACTTGGGGACTAAAGAAGGTGCCGCATCTACAGAATCGGGCGAAAAAAGCTTGGGGAATTCGAAGAATAACAATAATGATGGCAATATGGCAGTTGCTGTGACTGAAAGTTCAAAAGGTGAAAATATGGAACTTAAATGTCCGTTCACAAACTGGTAGAAAATATTAAATAGTCATTGTAGTAGTGAGCTATATACTCCTTACAATATTTACTTACATTGTTGTAATAACATGAGCTTCACTCCCCTATATGTATTTGTTAAATCCTATTAAATGTATTGACTTACCAGTGCAGTAATAAGTTTCCTATATGTTTTTACTTTGCAGTGTGATGTTAATATACATATTATGTGTTTTCAGAACCGAGTGAATCATCAGTTTTGGTATCCAACTTCAGTCTGTGGCCCGATTTTACTGTAACCATACAGAATGATGGTAAAGAAGCTGGCGATCACGAATTTCTTACAACAGAAGAAGGGGTAGAGTCCACAAACACACTAGGTCAAGTACTGGAAAATGAGGGACTTCAGTCCACTGAAACACTCGCTGTAGCATCATCAGACGAAGTGCTGGAGTCCACAAACACAAAGGCTGTAGTTGACAAAAATGTAGAAACTCAGAATGTGATGGCTATTTCTACTGATATTGATTTCCAGGATAAAGAAAGTCCATTTTATAAGGAAAAGATTGAGGCAAGTTCAACAGCAGGAAATGTATATGAAAATGAACTACTTATAATAAGTGACCTCAATGATCCAGAACATAAGTGCGAGTCAAATTATGACGACAATTCAGAAAAAGAAAATATCAACGATAATCAGATGTCTGAGGTAATGAACAATGCTCTTTCTGGTAACAAAGATAGTGAAAGGCAAATTTCAGATAGAACTGAGAGGACATATGAAGAAACAGGTCAGTGCGAAGATGATATGGAAGTTGAAAATGAGACAAAAGAAGAACAAATGGAAGTGGAAATTGAGGATACGAAAATGAGCTCTGTAGATGGAACTGAGAATTTAAAATGGGATAAAACAAAAACTAGTGAGAAAAATAAATCTAAGGTTGATAATAAAGTTGGTGATGAAGAGCATCAAGCAAAAGGTGAGGAAGAATACAACATGGAAGAAACTAAAAATTCACCTAATGGAAAGGATGATGATGACATTGATAGGGAGGAAGAAGATCAGAAGAATGCCGGAAATGAAGATGAAAAAGAAGGAGGAGCAATAAAAGTAATAGAGGATGAAGAGAAGATGGAAGAAACTGAGGATGCTGGTAAAGAGGAGGTTGAGGAAATAGAGGATGGAGATGAAGAGCTTGAAGGTGAAGAGGAGGAAGAACAATTGCAGGAAGATGATGTTGATGAGGCAGTTAAAGATAAGAAGGAAGAGGAGGGTGATATGAGTATAGATGAAAACAATCAAACTAAGTCCAACAAGACTGAGGATGTGGAAGCTGTAGAGAAAGCTGTGGTTGCTGATAAGGTTGGGGTAGAACAAACCAAGGGTAAACTTACAAAAAGTGTACGAAAGGAATCAGTTAAACCTCCTAGGAAACCTACTATCAGTACAGAGGTGAAAGCTGGAGTAAAGACTGCTGTTAGGGCTGAGGTCAAGGCTGAGGCATCTCGTGAAATAACCACTTCGCATGTTTTAGGTAATATTGGACTTAACATTTATTGTTTTTCACCACTTTTTTCACTAAGATTAGGGATGTTCAGTGTCATCAATACATACTCCCTTCATTGATCCCTGGACAGTTAAAAAAAAGTGTGGGCTCTATTCAATACTAAATGTCAAAATAATATAAAGTTACATACATAACTATTCAACACCAGTTGATTAATGGCTTTCTGGATGATGTGCCTTTAAATATAATGGTATTCCATAAAATGTTTTTAGGAAATATGAGTCTATTTGACCAAACAATGTAAAATGTTACTTAATAGCAAATGCTTGATGCTTTAGTCAATGAAATTAATCAGATTGCATATCAAATAGGTTGAATTTAGGATATAGTAAATGGATTTTGATGTCTTATATGAAAAAAAGTTTATGTAGTTAAATGCTCAGTTAAGTTCTTTAATGTTATCAGGAGGTACAGGGGTAGTTAATAAAAGATGATATTCATGCTTTGCCAACTAAATATATAACCTTACTCTGGGAATAGATTTTAAATCTATATGAATGTATTTTGCTTGTATACTCATTGGTAGTACACATTACTGTATGCAGCTAACTTGTAAGGGGAGACTTAATGTATTGAACATCTATTGAACCAAAGTGGTGGACTGAAGGATTACTATCTATTACATTTTTACCTGTGAAATATTGAAAATTATTAATTCTGCGCACTCATGAAAGATATAAAATATTAGCCACACTCGTGAAATATGTTTGGTATTACTGAAAACACTGTTAGATATCCTCTATTTATATTGATTACAGCTGCTACATTTTTGTCATGTTTACATTACGATATTAACAAATATTGAGCAATGAATCAATAATCCATGACACTATGTATACAGTGTAGCTGAAGTGTCCACTGATTAATGCCTAACCGGTTTTGTGTCTCAGATTTGAAGATGACCAGTGTCACCGTGGATGATCTTGGATCAAGAGATATGATTCTGATCCTCAAGAATGCCTTACACTTCAGTGTAGATTTCCCAGGACAGCCTGGTAGTGTCAAAGGAATAGGGTGAGTCGCATTGGGCAACCATTAGGTATATTGTGAAATGGACACAAATTACCTCCCTTTATGGTGTTGAACTAGATACTGGTAATGGTTTAAAGAAGGTTGTTATAATATTTTTTAAGATCAAGAAAATAATCAGAATATCATTAATGCTATTATTTTAAATAGATTTGAACCTCGTTAATCTAGTCACTTTGATATCCATCTTATCTTACAATGGATAATAATTTAGTCATGAATGATAATTTAGCCATGGATAATAATTTGTAACCCGCTTTGAGACGACCTACGAACTAGGTTGTGATAAAGCGGTATATAAGAACCTCCAATTATTATTATTAAGTGGTTGAAATGTAAAGTAATCTTTTGTATGTTTCTTGCTATATCTCAATATTCCTCACTCATTTGAAAATGAAGGTTGTATTCAGCAAAATCTTCATGTTTATACACGGTTACCTTTGCACAATTTTATCTGTCGTGCAGGTATTCTAAATTTTGGAAATGTTCATCCCTTTAATCTTTGTTCAATCATCCTTGAATAAGAGGGAAATTTTTAAACAATTTGAAAAATGTATATTGTTAGAAGTGCCATTAGATATATGGCGGCCTATTCAAAGCTGGGAAAATGTCACTGTTTACCTTTGAAGTCATGATAGTTTTATAAAAAAAATGGTAATTGTCTTGATATGCACAAGTATCTTCAGACATTATGCATTTATGCATACAAAAATAGATATCAGGCATTTTCCTTGACTCTGAACATGCTCTGCCTCATTCAGGTTTCTCTCATAAGTGAAATGCTAAAATTTCATACAGGTGTATAATTGTTCCTGTTGAGTGCTTTTTTAGGTCACCAATCGCTTTTCGTCCGTCGTCGTCCGTCGTGCGT
>NW_018408904.1:575118-619309 GCF_002113885.1 Mizuhopecten yessoensis | reverse complement strand
GGAAATAACACTTTTCGGTATATATTTTATCCATTTTCAGCAGAAAATTGCTCAAACTTAGTCAGAATCATCTTGGGTAAATGAGAGTTTTACTTTGTAAAATTAGGATTCCTGCCCCATCCCCAGGGGCTAGGGCGGGGCCCCAAAGGGAACATTTACCAATATTTTCAAATTCTTATCCATTGATGACATGACAAGTATTGTATTTCACTTAGTTTACATGCTGATTTCCACATCACATCTAAACAATAACTCAGGTGACTGCTAAGGCCCTTGGGCCTCTTGTTATCATTTTGTTATTGGTGCCTTTCCTGTTTGTTACAGCACTGTGACTGCCACCGTATCTCTGGATAGGAGGCACACAAGTCTCAAGTACCTAATGAAAAATCTGGCTTTACTTTACTTTGAGGGAGTCCAATTTCCAGACCTACGACAGAAATACTTGGAATGTATTGGTAAGCGTTGTTGTGATTTTTTTCATTATTAAATTGTATGTTGTAGACAAGAGAAAAATAATAATATTGGTTATTCATTATAACTCAACTATCTTATCCATCATACAAAATGTTGTTGCAATTTATCATATTAATAGTAGATTTCTGTCTCTTTTCAGGCAAGGAATGTCGAGCGATGAACCTACAAGGTAAATATGTTGACAATGTTTTCTTTCGGCCTGTCTGTTACATATATTTGGCACTGTGATTGCTGTGGTGTGTTTCATGGGGTCTTACAATGATGTAAGTCCAAGGTTTGCTGTGTACATGTGGACACAGCTTGTAACACATGTACCAGGGTGAAACACAGTAAAAACTTGTCAATGGAAATGAGACGGTCGCTAGATATACACAATATTTGACAGGGTTGATTAAGTAGAATCATAATGTTGGATGGGTGGACTATACATTGGTTTTATGAATGTATTTAGAATGTTTTATTCTGTATTATGTTACTTTGTAATTACAATACTCTACTCATCAATGAACATGAAATCTGGGATAAAATCACTGACAGCGTTTCTGAAATTCTCTGGCTCGTTCCACCAGACTTCAGTATTTATAACAGCAAACTTTTCTTTCCTAGAGAGTAAATATGTTAAAAATATCTTAGTCTGGTGGAAAAAGATCAAATATACTTTAAAACCCAGACAAATTTCTTAGGAACTTTTATAAAAAAAGCCTATGTTTTTGAGTGGTTATATTTTGGTGTGATGCATGCAATGAATTACAATGATCAAGATGCATTAGTAAAGTTTGACTGTCAAAAATAAAGCACTACACAGTATTTGCCTGTGGATTTATGATATGAAATGTTTCAGTAAGCAATGAGCATATATACTCAAATGAAAAGCCTTGTGATTTTGCCCTCGACCCAAACAGATGCCATGTACGGTTGACTATAGGTGATAACTGTATTGTGTTGATAGATTTTTGTTGTTGTATTAATCATTGGAAGGATCCAATACCATGTATAATGTACTTTTATATGTGTTCTACGATGTACGTGCTCATTCACAATGTTTTAATATTGGATATCGTTATTATGTTTATCCTACTACAGGCTTAAAGCCATGGACTTTCTTCTCACTTACTGTTACAGGAAAATTTTGCACTTCCATTTATACCTGACAATCATATGCATCCTCAGCTGATGATCTTAGTATGTCCTTATTAACGTAAGGATATTTTAAGCGAAAATAAAATAATGATACCATTCTGTTGCATCCTTGGAAATGTTTTGTGGTTTGAAATATATTTTTAAAGGATCTCTTAATTTTAGGAGAAAATCCAGACTTCATTTTGAGAGGTTGTTTCAGGGGAAATGTCTCTCTTACAAATTGTGTTTGGACTCTACATTCAAAGTTAAAAGATATTGTGTATTGTGAATTATTGGAAAGCGCCAGCAAAAAATGAGGACTGCTTGTGTTGTGATGTGCTATGAATCGTGAATATCGAGGTGAAATCAGTGAGATTATCTGATGGATGTTCACAGTGAAGGGAGATAGTCAAAGGGATAGTGTCGTGAATATCGAGGTGAAATCAGTGAGATTATCTGATGGATGTTCACATTGAAGAGAGATAGTTGACTTCTGTTTCAGGCTTTCGTCTTGTTTTATACACAACTTGGACTGTTGACTGTAAGTTCATGTCGAGGGTGACAGAATTGTTCAGAACCCATGTTGTGTTTGCTTATTATCCACAGGTATACATCCAAAGCAATATTCTCTGTTTGCTTACCAACTTCCAAAATATACAACACGGGAAAAACTCAAACAAGTTTTTCCTAACTGCAAAAGATGCTTCCTAGCGTATACAAGGAAAGGTATTGGGTAAGTTCCATGTTTGAGGAGTTGTCGGGATTAAGGTAAGTTAAAAGTTTACCAGATAAATGTGAGCCTACTGTTGATAGTGATTCTGACATGGGTCAGAATGTTCAGATGTATGTCTAATGGCTATAAATTCATAACTTTGTAAAGTATATATGCATGGTTTTCAATGTATCTCGAGGACAGTTTTTCATTTTAGTGTGTACATTTGTTTATTTCATTGAATACTATAATGAATGAATTATATAAAGGGACATTTCTAAAAATACTTGAATTGGGTTTGATACAGATGATTGTACAAACCATGGTGTTTATGGTGACTGGTACTGAAACAGATTATTTTCTGTAACTAGACTGTTTCTCTCATTTATATGTATGCAGTTATAATGAGACTGTTTTATACGACCGATAGAAATTCTTATATTTTCATAAATTTTATTTTCAGTTTTCTCTAATTTACATCTGGAAGTAAAAAATAACCTACTGGAACAATTACATGATACAAAAGACATTGCATTTTTATAACTCAAGGCCAAAAAAATATTGTTACCCATTTTCTGGCAGATTTTGAAATGTTGGTAAACATTAAACACTTCTGCTTTATAGCTTACGTGGGTATAAGTATATGCATTGCTTTGCTTTACAAACTCATAGGTAATGATAACTAATAAATAAGAGTGATAAATACAGATTGATAAAATGTGTTTCATAAGTAATAAGTCTGATAGCATCTTTTCCTAACAGTGCCGTTGTTGTCATCAAATTTTTACTTTATATACAAACAGTGTACATTTTAAATGTGTCGCAATATTTTAAAACTGATTACATATTGCAGCTGATAAATGTTATTGTAAAAAGTGCTGTTGCTGACCTGTTGGGTTTCAGGTCTGTGACAGCCATCGTGAGACCCCTGTCACAGTGTGTTTTGCGTGTTTGTTTGTAGGTGGGCTGTGCTACAGTTTAGGACCAAGGAGGAGCCACTGAGGATCCTTCAGGCCACCGGCTGTGAAATCACTCTAGAGAAAAGGGCCCCACCTACAAGTCTCAGTGTGGTATCTCTTCGTTCGACAGGTAATATTCTGGAAGTGTTTTAGATGAGAGATTCTTGCACAAATTCATAAATGATAAATTTAAATATTTAATATTATAGGACCTCACAAATACATCACACAACCTTTTAATCTATTTCAGAAAGAGGTAAGGAAATTTCTCGTATCTAAATATAGCACAGCTAAAAACTAAATGCAGGATGGGAATGTTGTACTACTATCGAGACAACAAATACTTGCGTCCCATAAATATACCTTAAACTTACCAGGTTATACTGGAATGTCTGAAGGGTGTCACAGAGTATATGTCTTGTATTAGTATATTGTATTTATTGAAATGCCAAAAGGTGTTGTAGTATATATCTATTATGTTTAATTGTGATCACATCTATCTAAACACCATGTGTGAAATGTTAGCAATGTTCTGAAATTTCTTTCAGAGGAGCTGACCAATCCAGATTTCAAGGCATGGTTTTATGACCAAAAATTCAACCCAGGTAGGTAACACCTGTGCTGATTAGATATAGGAGCTTGCCTTGGTCTATTTATGTGTATTTCAGTGAAAAACATGCAAAGGTTTGGCAATAACTATTGCACGAACATGTTGTATGTGTTCACAATCAATTGTCTCTTGTATGGATTTGCAATTAAACCCTCTAGGGTAAAAAAACAAAGTCACTATTTGGTACTATAAATAGAATGTTGGGTTCTCACTTCAGGATTTTATCCAATTGTCCTGAAATTTCACCTACATTTTCACAAATATCTAATAGTTAGTATAATTTGTAATGATGTGATCAACCATACATTTATGTCTTTGTATTTCAGGAGGAAGAGGTTGGGGACCAAGAATGGAGAAAGACAACTCTAAAGAAAACAGTATGAAAGAAACAGCATGGGACAGAAACCGCAAAGAAAAGTCATTGAATACAAAACAGAAGCTAGCTTACAAACAGCAGTTACACAAAGCACAAACAAAGGGTGGCAGTCCAAAGACAGCAAAGCTGCAAAAGTTGCAAGCAAAGAATGACAGTCCAAAGAAAACGAAGCTACAAAAGACACAAGCAAAGAATGACAGTCCACAGACAGCTAAATTATCAACAATTGTTTCTGATAGAAAGCAGGGCCCTTGTTATGTAGCCCCCAGTGTCAGATGTCTGATCTCTGTCCTAACAAATGTAGAAGGTCAGACAGCACCATCATCCAATGTCAAAGGTCACATACATGTGTCGCCTAATATAGAAATTCAGACATTACCATCATCCAATGTCAAAGGTCAGACAGCTACATTGTCCAAGGTCAAAAGTCCAGTTTCTGCCTCTCCTGTCAAAAATAGCTCAGCTGTATCATCCAATGTAAAAGTTAAGATAAATACACCTTCATCCTCCAAAGCCAAAGACCAGACTTCTAAAACTGCTGATGTCAAAACTAAATCATCTCGTGGTGTCAACAAACAGAAGGCTCTAATGTCTCCTGTCCAGAATCAAGAACAGGAAACAAAAGAGCAAGCCTGTCCAACAAAAAAGGGTGGACTGAAAAACAACTCACAAGTAGAGGTCAGTCAGGAAGTGTTGCATACTGTTGATCAAGCTGAAGATACCAAAACTGATGAACAACCAACAGAAGATGTGGTGAATGCTGCAGGAACTGGAATTCTTCGAACTAAATATGGAATTGGGCATCCTGAGGCTAGGATTGTTGCCACGGCTGCAAATATAGAAGCTGAGGCCTTACCAACAGAATCGGGGACTATTGTCTTGCGCAAGGAATCTGATAAAAAAGTAAAACAGGAAGTAGATACAGCAATGGAGGATGATCAGGTAAATGAGGATGATCAGCAACAAGAAGCAGAACACGAGGCTGATGAAGAACCAGATACTGTAAAGAATGAAGGTGTGGAGGAACTGGATGCTGATGTGGTAGAACTGGATACAGAGGAAAATGAGGATGTGGATGATCAGGAAACTCGGGAGAATGAGGGTTTGGATGATACAGGTGAGAAAGGGGCATTATTAGAACTCAATACAGAGAAGAAAGATGTGGAAGAACATGGTACAGGGGACGATGTAGTGGAATGTGAAACAAGGGAAGATGCAGAAGAATTAGATGAAGAAGATGAGGATGTTGAAGAACTTGACACAATTGAGAATGATGAAGATGATGATGTGAAACTGGAGGCAGTAGAAGATGAGGATGAGGTGGACCTGGATGTAGAAGATGATGATGTTATTGAAATTGATGCAGGAGATGATGATGTTGTTGAACTGGATGCAGAAGATGAGGATGTTGTTGAACTGGATGCAGAAGATGAGGATGTTGTGGAACTGGATGCAGAAGATGAGGATGTTGTGGAACTGGACACAGGGGAAGATGAAGAGGAATTGGATGCAGAGGAGATAAAGGATGCAGATGAAACACAGAAAAATAAGGTGGAAGGGGAAAACAAGGCTGTGAAGAATGCAGAGGAAAATCAAGGTGAGAATGCAGTAGATAAGAAAACTAACGAAAACACAGATGGTGCCCCGATTGCAAAGCAGCCCACAACCCAACGTAAATCAGGCAAATCCCCAAGAAAAGGGAAAACATTCCCAGTAAGATCCTCAATGAGAAGTCCATTAAAGAAACAAGTTTCCAGGAAAGCAAGGCCAGGGTTAGTAAAAGGTGAAGGAGCTGGAGCCATCTATGATAATGTGTCCTCGTGTGACAGCATATCACCATACGATAATATCTCTAGTGACTCGGAACATGATGGCCTGAACAGGAAGGAATCACCCAGGAAGAAACGCGCTGCAATGAAAGGAGACACGAAGGATGCACAGCTGGAAAATGACAGCATCTCCAGTGATTCTCTCCCACCAGAGGACTTAAAAAAGGGCAGTAAAGGAGGATGGGATTACATGCGAGGAGTATGGGACTCTGTCAGTGGTGAATCTGTGGCCAGTGCTAATAGTGAGTTGAGTGACATCAGCTCCAAAGACAGCAAAGAGAAAAGGCCCAGGAAGGCTAAGAAAGGCAAATCTGGGGATGAATGGGAAGATAACTCTCTCAGTAATGTATCTGATGCAGGTGAGTTGTTGTATGTTGTGGTGAGCATCATTAAAATTATTACAAATTCTTATTGTAAAAAGTTCCATATAAAACTTTTGTGCATTTGATAAAATAAATTAGGACAGTAATATAAATGTATATGGGATCATTAATATTATTAACACGTCTCCAGATATAATTGCATGACTTTCTTCTAACTTTGGTATTGACTTGTCCTTGTAGAGAGTGAAGGACATGGACGTTTACATTCCCATAAAGTGAGTACATTGTATTGAGTATGAATATGTATGGTTATTTGTGTACATCATTTAAATAGACTTTCCTATTATACATCCTCTAAAGCTTTTACCAAACTTGTACTACTACACTTGAATGTTTTCCGACCAATATCTGTTGAAGTCTCTTTGTCATTCTGTTAGAGCAATCAGAGATTCATCAATTTTGGTAAAACCAAATTGAAAATTTGACCAAAATCCTGAATGGTTTCCGTTTGATATTTGTCACCTATCAGAAAGAAAAAAATAACTATAGAAAAGACTGTTTACAAAAATGGCTGCTCCACCATTTGGTAAAACAGTTGGCTGTCCCACCATTTGGTAAAACAGTTGAAATGAATCATGAACCAATGGAAACCACCAAGAAAACAGTAGCATTTTTTGTTGCTTTGAAAGTAAATACAGGGATTGAAATGCTTCTTTGTGACTCCCAAACCACCTTAAACAGAATTCATAGCCCATATTTAATAGTTATTCTATTATTATCCCCTGATTTGGGAGAAAATGGGAGATGCTATTTTTGGTCAGTCCATTTATATGTAATGCTTGGTTTCTCTGCAGTAACTTCCTCAGGAATGGTTCAATTTCAATTAATAAATTACAAAAAGAAAAAACAACAACCTTGAAGAAGTTTCACCTGTCTTTGATTTTGTAGTCCAAAAAGACTTTGTGAATGATTATTAAATTTTATATTGTTTAATCCTCAGGAACTGTCAAGCAAGATTCATTCAGCTCTTTCGGATGAAAAGTAAGTAGACATGTCATTGATTTCCTCTAGGCACAGCACAGTTCTTTAGCTTACATTAAACATATTCCTGGTTATCATTGTGAATCATGACACCTTTTTTTTCTTTTGAAGAAAATTAATTTAAAAGTTTGTAGATGATGTGCATGTTGAAATCAATGCTGTCATATTTAACTTTAGTTATATAGTGTGACATGAACTGATGAGAAAACCTGTAAATCAGGCCTGAAACCTGGTCCTAATGTTGTGAATTGTGTAGTCAATTAGTACATTAAACCTGTGTAGTCAGAAAATCTGTATTAATAAGGTAAACATGTAAAAATCTGTATTGAGAAGGTAAACATGCATGTAAACAGTCAAACTAGTATAAAATCTATCATGATAAATCCATACAAAACTTCACACAAAACTCAATATTCATTCACGAAATAATTTTATGTCTGTCCTGCAAATGGAGAGAGACATTGTATTGGTACAAATGTACTGCTGGTCCTTCTAGATCTGCTGATAATGTTTTTGTCAGGCAAAACAAACTTAATATTCCTACATCACCCTTGAAAATTAGGCGGGCCACTCTAATTTGTTTATCTCTAGGTTAAAGGTCAAATAAATGTTATTTATTTTTGGTCATGCATACATATTGCTGTAACTTTTTTATCTGTTAAAAAACGGTAAACACCTGCATCACCCACAGACGTTGTTTAAGGCACTTAAATTAGGTCTGATAACCTTCACGTTTGGATGAAAGGTCAAATGATGATAGAATTTGTTTTAATGAAATCATGCCAAGGTTGTAAATTTCAAACATTAATATATATTTTTATGAAAATGTCTGCATCACCCAGACTCTGTGCAGTGCACTGTATTTCAGTCACCATGACAATCATAAAGTGAAAGTTCAAAGCAATTATGCATCACGACTGGTTAGAGGAGACATGGTTTTGTTTGTTCATAGAAAACTATCTATTTAAATAATGATTTTGTTTTGGGTATTCAATGATATAAAGTCAGTAAAAATGTGTAAAATCCCTACATTTTCCTATCGATTCCATGCAATTTCTTATAACACCTCTTTACTGTCACATATACATTCCTGTTAAAATTGAACCTGTATGATATTTATATAAATGGCGTCCTGGCATGTGTTATTTCTCATACTCCCTGTCCTTTAAACTCCAACAGAACAAGTTCTACAATAACATTTGCCCTGTGTTCTATTGCTGTGTTATAGATACAAGCAGAGTGACAGTGCCATGGTAGCCCTCCTTAGGTCAGCCCTTGATGTGGTGGTCCAGAGTAGGGAAAGGTAAGCCCTGCACTTGTTTATACAACTGGAGGTAACAATAGGCAAAATTCAAATTTACAGATTCACACAGTAAAATCAAAACAAAGGACAAATTTTGTTTAAGGATTATAATTTTGATATTGCATTTCATAAACACCATGTGTTGTATTTTAGGCAAAGCCCCTCACCTCCACCTAAAAGCAGCCGAGTACGAGGTGGCTCCCCAAGGAAAACTGATCCCCACCGGAAGTACAAACGCTCTCCTTCCCCAGCCTCGTACAAAAGACACGGAGATTCTTCACCATTGAGAGGTCGCCAGTCAAGGTCTAGATCACCTATGAAGAAGCACAAAAGGTCAGTTACTCCACTAAGACACAGGAGCTCACCATCCCCATTGAGACATCAGGATTCTCTTTCTCCTAAACGACTTCGAGAGTCTTTTTCCCCTCAAAGACGCCGTGGTTCACTTTCTCCACCACGAATAAGAGGCTCCTTGTCCCCTCCTCGCAGGTCCTTTCAATCACCGATGAGGGATAACTATGGTAAAAAGAGGACATCCTTTTCTCCAGTACAGGATGACAGATATCGGCAGCGTAGGGATTCTCAGATATCCAGAGAGGGTGTGCCTCGTCATGGAACACGCAGGCATGGGCTCTCTCCTGTCTCAGTGTCTCCTGTAAGAGATCGATATGGCCGAAGCTCATTTTCCCCAGGCACATCGGAATATGATAGAAACATGCTTGATATAGGAGGGCACTACAGACAGCGGTCACCTTCAGTCAACAGGGATACAAGCTACACTCGACGCAGAGTTTCAGTTTCCCCTGTAAGGACAACCTACACCAGACATAGAGGCTCACCCTCTCCTGAAAGGATGGCGTCCTATAGAAGAGCAAGGGATTCAGTGTCTCCAGTTGGAAGGGGGTATAATCGTAACAGACGGTCACGATCTCCAGCTGAAAGTGATAGAAGATATAACCGAAGCAGACGGTTACAATCCCCAGGTGCAAGGGAATATGACCGGAGTAGGCGATCACCATCCGAAGAGTCTAGGAGATATGACCAAAGAAGACGATCACCATACTCTGGTTCAAGGGGATATGACCATAGCAGACGATTACTATCCCCAGATTCAAGAGGTTATGACCAGAGCAGAAGGTCACTTTCCCCAAGGACAAGGAGCTATGACCGAAGTAGACGATCATTGTCGTCAGCCAGGCATGACTCATATGATCAACTCAGTCGAAGTTCAAGGTCAGCTGAAAGATCCTATGTTAGACATAGGTCAACTGTTGGGTCTTTGTCTGATATAAGCCAACAGTCAATCTCCAGGTCAGCTTCTAGAAGTTTGAGTCCTATATCTTCAAGGTCAAGGTCACCTAGTGTGAAGCGAAAGCATCCATATGATGATTATGCAGAGCAGGATGCTAAAAAAGCAAAGTTGAATGAGCCAGCAGGTAAGAAGTTATGTTAAATATATAAGTGTCTTATCTTCGTTTATGAACTGTCTAACGCATCACTGTTTGCTGTGTTTGCCAGGGTACCACAAAGCAGAATAACATAATTATACTGGTTTGAATTCAATAAATTTGTTTTAATATTATATTTTCACCAGTGAAATGTCAGTTTTTATCCATTTAATAAAAATTATATCTTCACAGCAGAGAAGATATCTGAAATATTGTGAAGATATCATTTTCAGTATTGTCCAATCAGAACAGTACTTTCTATTCCCTGTATAAGTTTTCAGTTTCAAGATCAGATGAGGCGACAACAGAATAAGTGATTGTTTTGACACCCCTTAACATACAGTATAGTATTTACATATGCGTATATAAAATACACAGCTCATATGATTTTTGTTTGGAAATCTTACCAGGTAATACAGCAGTACTAGTACGTCATTAGAATGTGGCGTCTAATATTATGCTGCTGATTCCTGTGTGCTTGGTGTAGCAATATTTGCATTATTTAACTTTAAAAAGCGTTCTAAATATATTTTTTTATGTTTTTTTCGTTGAATATGATATATATTTGAATGGTAGAATATACCAATATTTTCACTCATGCAAATGATCTGCCATACTCGTTAAAATAAATATGATATTCCAAGGGGCAACAATGAAACATTCTCTTCTATTGACTAATTATTAATTACCAGCACAGCTAATTATAATATTATCAATATATTTAAACACAAAAGAAAATCTGAAAAACAAAATCCTGACTCGACTGTTAATTGCATTGATAATGAAATTGTACTGATGTTAGTGAAACAAGTCTGTTACAGATCTTTGTTAACATTTAATAATAATAAACTTAATATATTTTACAACAAATATGAAATAAGTTATTACAGATTATATTAATCACTCTTTTTGGCCCAGATTTACTTAGATAAAACTTATGTGGTCGGGCAGATGACCCCATACTTTTTCTTTTTCTTCACCACATTTTTTTTTTCTCTCATCTTCAGCAGTTCCATATACAGCACCTGGATACAATGTGGCCCCAATCAGTTCAGTAGTTGGTAGTTCCTATTACCCTGGCACTGGTAAGTTGAGCACAATACCAAAGTGAATACTGGGATACGTTGAAATCTCAAAAGTCTTTATTTAAAAAACAGGAAAAAGAAAATTGTGTCGATGAAATGATGACGACATAGAGAGATGAGTGCATTGGCATCAGTCATCATCCACATGATGTGCAGTAACTCTTGAAGAAATATTTGTATTTTCATTAAACTAAGTGTATCAATTACCCACTAGAATTTGATAATGACCTGGATCTGAAACTCATATAGCCGCAAATTGCCATCTTGGGTTTTAGCATCATAAGTGGTTTTTTAGGTCACCTGAGCTTTAGCTCAAGTGACCTATTGCTATCCGTCTTCGTCCGTCGTCGTCCGTTAATATTTTACATTTGAAACTTAAGCTGAATTAAAACATTCTTGTGATGCCATCCATTGTTATAATTGTCCATTATATAGAATATGAGTACTGTTATATGCATAACTGTCCAATATGTTACAAAAACTGTCCAATAAGATCATAAAACTGTCCAATATTTTAATATTGTACAGTTTGTTAAAAATAACGGACATGTTTTTGGACCAGTTTAAGTAGATCATAGAAACTGGAGCATGACAATATATCCATCCAAAATTTAATTGCATTATTGAAACAATACAAAATTGACACAAGGGTGATCAATCCACTGGATATATACAGGTAAATCCACTGTTACAGATACAATGTACTCCCTTTTAGAATCTTAGGGTAAATGACACCTCACCCGCGCTAACAGATAACTCCCTATTATTAGTATTAGTATTACTGGAGTCAGCAAGTTTTAATTTTTTCACTGGTGATGCCATATTTTCAATTCCTTGCACAACACTGCTAACATTTGCCAGCTGCGCATCACATGTACGCTTATATGAACGAATGGCCGCTGACCGATGTCCAGTTTTTTCTGCCACTAATTGTTCGTCGAATCCTGCCTTATAGAGGCGTGTCGCAGCAGTCGCTCGTAGGGAATGGTTAGTGAAATATCCTTTAAATCCAGCCTCCTCACACAACTTCCCCACTGTCTGCTGCAAGATATGTACACCCAGTGGAGAATCACAGTACCAACAGTCCGGGCTGGGGGTCTTCTTTGGCCTTAGGTACAATGCACTGCATTTTCCGGTTTTTGGTCTGGAAGATTTTTAAATTGTAAACCTTAACAGTTAGAATGAAAAGGAAAATTGAAATTTTGTTTTAAAAAGGTAAAGTTCTATTTTCCAACATAATTAGGTCAAAAAAAAAAATGTTTCGAAATTCTGGACACATATATATATATTTTTTTTTTCAAATTTTAATTTTAATAAATGTGCTGTTATATTTAGCCACTGGATTTTATGATAAGCGTTGCGCAATAACAATACATCTTAATACGGTATGATTATATTATATAACTTCTGTATTTACCTTAGGCTCATGAATTTCTGGTATATCTTCACAGGACATTGGTCTGGAAGTACTGTGTTTTCATAGGCCCTTGTAACTTTTGGTGTCACCTTACGATGGAGAAGTCCTCCGGCATTCGTTTTTGATACATCTTCTCTGTATTTCAAATATGTTTTGCCATCAGAATCCTGTTTCACTGTAATTTGACTATAAGGTCCACATCTAAGATTCCTATGTTCTTGGCCTGCTCTCAATGCAAAATTCAAACCCAGTTGATACACTAATGTGTTTAAAAGTTTTTCTGGTGTGTCTGTCCCCAAGACACCTTTCTCCCACATCAACTGCTCTTGTTCTTCCGTTATAATTTCTGCCTGCTTTTTGTTTATTCCCAAACCTTGTTTTGCGAGGTTTTTCATCCTGGCGTCTAGTACCCCTCTCAGTCCTGCAAACTCTGTATCATCCAAAATATTCACAAAACGTCCATTTTGCCGAAAATAATGTTGTATAGATATAATTAATTCATACAGTGTGTTTGGTCTGTACTCCTCACCATTCTTATTTCGAACTTCAGCTACAAAATAAGTCAGAGCCTCATTAATATCGGAGACAGGTAAATCCAGTAAGTTGTTAGGAAAGTTTTTCAGCTTTTCATTGTTTTTGGATTGTATCAGTCGCTGTTCAATCCATGAATCAAAAACTTTTAAAGCCCATTTCGTTTTGTTTTCTGTGTTTACACATGATTCTCCAGCAACAATTTTTTTCAAATCACCATCCTGCATGGGAATTGCAAATCGTCGCCGTGTTTCAACTTCTTCAACAACTTGAGTTATTTCTGTCATTTCATCTTCCGAGATGTCTGAGAACATCTCACTTAAAATGTTGAAATTTGGCCGAGGTGTAATATTTTCCTTCTGTAAATCCAGGACATCACTTAATATCTCATCTGTATCTACAACAGTATTTTCTGTTGTAAATGTTGACTGTGTTAAAAATACTCCTTCACTATCGGAACTCATGATTGGAATGAGATAAGTACTATACCTGGGTGTATTTCATACCTGGTATATGCAGTTGCATACAAATCATGCAAAGTGAGATTGATATACATGACTGACCTCAGTATACAGTGTAGTTGAAAAACTGTCCAATATGTTATGAATAGCTTTCACGGTAATTGATTCATAGTGAAACTGTCCAATATTATCACAATGCACCAAAACACTGATAACAATTGATACAATAGGGGACATGTTTTAAGTAAGATATAAGCCTCAAACTGTCTATTATGTAAAATATTGGACAGTCTTCGGCGCTATGTGCCTCAGACTGTCCAATATTTTACATAATAGACAGTTTTCGGCTTATATCCTTAACATACTAGCAAAGGGATTTCATTAATATTTCATGGGAAGGTTACTGACATCTCCCTGACCAAGTGTTGTTATTTTTTGGTTCGATCAGAAATCCAACATGGCAACCATGGCGCCAAGTTCTGCTGGGCCGATTGAACTGAAACATGGTAGGAATGATCGACTCATGGTCCCGACAAAATGTTGTTATTTTTCTGGTCAATCAGAAATCCAATATGGCCGCAACGTCCGTCATTTTGAAAAAACAATTTCAAACTTAAAGTCAAGTTCCGCTAAGCTGATTGAACTGAAACATGGTAGGAATGATCGACTCATGGTCCCGACAAAATGTTGTTATTTTTCTGGTCAATCAGAAATCCAATATGGCCACCACGGCGCCATTTTGAAACACTATTCAAACTTAAAGTCAAGTTCCGCTAAGCTGATTGAACTGAAACATGGTAGGAATGATCGACTCATGGTCCTGACAAAGTGTTGTTACTTTCGGGTCGATCAGAAATCCAATATGGCCGCCACGGCCGTCATTTTGAAAAACTATTTCAAACTTAAAACTCAAATTCTGCTGAGCCGATTGAACTGAAACTTTGTAGAAATGATCGACTTATGGTCTTGACAAAGTGTTGTTATTTTTCTGGTCAATCAGAAATCCAATATGGCCACCACGGCGCCATTTTGAAAAACTATTTCAAACTTAAAGTCAAGTTCCGCTAAGCTGATTGAACTGAAACATGGTAGGAATGATCGACTCATGGTCCTGACAAAGTGTTGTTACTTTCGGGTCGATCAGAAATCCAATATGGCCGCCACGGCCGTCATTTTGAAAAACTATTTCAAACTTAAAACTCAAATTCTGTTGAGCCGATTGAACTGAAACTTTGTAGAAATGATCGACTTATGGTCTTGACAAAGTGTTGTTATTTTTCCGGTCGATCAGAAATCCAATAAGGCCGCCACGGCCGTCATTTTGAAAAAATATTTCAAACTTAAAACTCAAATTCTGTTGAGCCGATTGAACTGAAACTTTGTAGAAATGATCGACTTATGGTCTTGACAAAGTGTTGTTATTTTTCCGGTCGATCAGAAATACAATTTGGCTGCCATGGCTGCTGTTTTGAAAATAACTACAGTCAAACCCGCTTGAGCGGTCACCTGAAATAAGTCACCTCCCTTATGTGGTCAGTATGTGGTCAGCCCGATAGAAAAAAACTATATAATGAACCTGAAATAAGCAGCCACCTGTCTAATGCGGCCAGCGGCCACAAAACTTTGGCCTGAGACGTTATCTCCACCTGTATTCAGCGGTCATTTTGTCCAGAAATTGACATCAAGAAGCTCCCAATATATATACGAGAACACATCTCAATAGAGCAAAGCTAATTACAATGTATAATTAAAAACCATTGGTAAGGTTGGACATGTCGAATTGACAAGTTAACACAGCGATTTTCAGTTTGCAAATTGGGGCCGGTCCTACCGACCCATCAGCAATATTTTACAAACTAAACAATTAATCCCACTTTGTGTACTCAATCAGCTTGTGATTTTCAAAACAAGTATGATCTTTTGTGGTATCTGTACATACTGTATCCAAAGCTACTCAGGCCTAATATGTTATGTGATCAAAACACTTGCCACTATATTGCATGCGGAAAACAGATCTGTTTCCGGTCTGCCAGTCACTGCTTCCGGTCTGCCAGTCACTATTTCTATATTAACGAAGCACACATCATGTCAAAAGGATAAATTTCACAGCGCAGACATTAAATGAAATTTTTGTTTTCATTTCTATGTCGTGATTTACTTCTATAATATATTGGTTTGTAATAGCTGTGCGAGATCAGAACATTAGTGTTAGCCTTTCCATACAGCACATGGGTACTGTGAATAAACCGTTACGCTGAGTTGAAACCTCAAAGATTCTTGCAAAGTTCTAGATTTATTGAGTGATTTATTTATAAATGCTGAATTAACTAAATATCGATATATCATTTTATTAGAAAATTATTTGAACCACGTAGATCAAAATACATCGCAATGCAGATTTTCATTAAAATCAGATATACATGTAGATTTCAGTACTGGTGGTTGTCTGCTAGCGCAAAACGTATGTGGAACACGTGTGTAGCCAAACAAAAATAAATTCATCATTTCAAGAAATTAATCACCAAAATGCCTTTGTATTTCATTGATTATGCAAATTTATATTCAGGTATGAAATCGTACCCCTGTTGATGAAGGGAGAAAAATTCAAATTAACATAGCAGCCTATATTTCCGGGGAAATGTCATTTTAACCCGTGGATGTATGAAAACTTGGTTGTGATTTTTGGGTGAGCCTGGTTTTAGCAGCCACCTGTCGATCTTAAGCGGCCAATTTCTGCCGGTCCCTTGGGTGGCCTCTTAATACAGGTTTGACTGTATTTCAAACTTAAAAACAACTTCTAATAGGCCGATCTAACTGAAACTCGGTCTAGGAATGATCAGCTCATGGTCCTGACAAACTTAAGTTAACGTTATACTTAACTATTGTTTACTCAAATTGGTACATATTTCAACAACAAAAATAAATACTGTATGGCTCGGGTGACCGTTAAGGCCAATGGGCCTCTTGTTCATGTTATAACTTTTGTTTCCATGACACTTCCTAAATAGTTTCAGCATTATTTTCCCACTGAAATTGGATTTTGAGCCAGATTCCAAATTTCAGTAGCCATCTTGAATTATGTAAATATAATGTTTCTTAAAGATATGTTCTGAACAATTTTTCATATTTTGATGAAATTTGCCTGGTATACTTACTACCCTAGTCCCTCAAGTTTGATATTCAACAAAATGTGTGAATATGTATTTGGAATGCTTCAGTCTGATTGGATGATTGTCTCTTGGCAATACATTTTGAAGGAATAGAAATTGCATTTTGATGAAGCATGTTATACTTTCGACCCAAGTTCACAGCCATCACCCCATCAAAGTTGTTGCAGGCAGCACTTCCACTTTTGGGAACTATTGTCTCGCTTGTAATTCAAAGTGATAGAAAAAGTGTGCATTTGAGCTCAAATACACCCAATACACGTTCATGGACAAAGTTTTGATGTTTTATCCAGTGTAAGACACAAATTGGTACTTGTATCTTAACATTCCTGCACAGCTACTTTTTCGTTTCGAGTCTCCTGTTTGAGATTGATTTTGTACAAATTGGTAAATGTGCCCATGACCTCGGATACAAGATTAAAACAGTGCAAACATAATGGAACACCTGCTGTTTTACAGTATGTTTACTTATATGGTTTTCTAAATGGCTTCTTTTTTCAGGCTATCAGCAGACAGCGACGACCTACTCACAACACCCAGCAATGTCAGCCCCAGGGCATGGTCAGTATGCAACTCCTTTTCAGCCTCCACATGTGCCACCCCCTCCTCTGCTGACCCAGTCTCGTCCCCCCTACATGTACTCACAGCCGCCAATACCATACATGATGCCCCATCAACTCCAGCAGCCGCCGCCACCAATGTACATGTCAATGCAGCAGCCAGCGTCGTACTCGTCGCCACAGCAACCATTAGTGACAGTCACCACCAAGAAATCGACCCAGCCACAGCGTCGTCAGCTCATCCCCGTACCAGAACAAGGCACCCAGTCTGCTTCGTCTGTACCATTTATGAATAAAGCAGTGGGTATAGTGGACCCTCCTAGACGGATACTCTTTGTTGGTGACAGCCTCATAAACCAGCTCAGCAATGATTTTGTGGGCCAGAAACAAAACTTGAACTTGCATCAGCGTGAGTTCCAAATTCACTGTGTTGGTAAGTTAGGAGGGCAAGTAGGAGACTTGGAGCCCCCAGCATTGAACCATACCATGAATGAAATTCAGCCACATAATGTTTTTATACAGTGTGGAGGTGATGACTTAGACTCACCAAACTTTAATCAAATAATGACTTGCCTACCTACCCAACTTGTGTCCGTTGCTCAAAGACTAGTGGATGGGTTTGGTGTGCTGTCTGTCGGAATCATGCAGATTTTACCACGACTGACAACCAAACATGTACCCTGCGATTCTTACAACAAAGGGGCTAACCAAGTTAACTGTAGTATCAAGTCACTTTGCAAGAACAATGACAACATCTTCTTCTGGAACCACAAGAATCTTAAAAATACTGATGTGACCAGTATTGGTAATGATGGTATTCGCCTGACCGAAGCTGGAATGGTCAAATATTTCCGATCAGTCAGAGGCGTGACATTATTCGTTGGTCGTGGATTAAAGAAAACAAATCTTCAATAATAGTGGAAATACTTTTGTCTTTACATTGAAAAGTTCAATGTTCGTTAATAACTTCTTATTTCGAGAAAATTAGTTCTGAACAGTATAGTTTCCAATGTTATCCATATTTTTCATGATAGGACAAAGAATGAAAATAACAACATTGACTTGTAGCTAAAAGCCTCCATTTTTTTAATTTTTTTTTTTATGTATTTCCAAATGTATGGGAGCATTGGAATGTTTTAGAAACACCCATTTTGTTTTAAGATTTGTGAATTTATATGTTCGGTCTATTCATTGTGCTGTGAAAATAGATTAATTGCTTTATAATGAAAAAGTACTTCATCATCAACAAATCTTAAGTGTTATTGATTGTTATAGAAGTGCAAGAAGATTATAATATATGCAATCCATTTTCTTGCTTCTAACTGTATATAGTGTATGATTTTGATATGATAAACGACTATAATATTTGGGATCAGTGTTGATTTGAATACTTGTTTTTCCTTTAAATCCGGGCCCAATTCATTTTGTCCATCCTGTCTTTATACATGTGTGTTATCATGTATGGGGTGTATAATTTATGTGATTGATCGAATTGATGGTAATAAATAATGAATCATATCGTTTAAGATCATTGACATGTAGAAATATGGCCGACAACATATAGAAATTCTCATAAGGTCCAGTTACATATATTGTTTAGGAAACAAGTTTCAGTGAGGTGTAATGGGAACAATTTTGAGATTCTTTTATCAATCAAATGTTCAACCAAAGTAATACAAAATTACATGTTTTTATTTGATACTGTATATCAGGACATTTTAGCTGAAGGTAAATTTTTGCCTTTTTCACCCTTCGTAATGAGGATGAGTTTATCATTACAGCAAACATTCGTAATATAAACAGTCAATAACATGTGAATGATGAATTGAAACTGGGTGAACAGGCATTTCATCAGTCAAGGGCAAAAGTTTTACTGAGCAGAAATGTCCCTGTATACAGTATTTAGATAGGAACATCAAAGGAAATACCCATCAGTTTTGCCATTGCCATGATCTTGTGACATTGTGTTGTTCACTTGACATCACAGATATTGGTGATATTACAATATATTGAATGTGTATTTGATGGTGATACAAAGATAGGATTTTAAATGTTTTTCCGTCTCCTATAAGATGTATGAAACAACTTCAGAACTGTTCCATTTAGTGAGGATTTGCCAAACTAAAATAATAATCCTGGGATAAGTTTCATAAATCTCACAGTTGATGGAAACAAATTAAAAATCCTTCTTGTATAACATGTAATAATAACCGTTACTGTATATGAAATATTTATGAAAACCTTGAATCACCAGGAAGTGTTCAACATCACCATCTTTACATTATGTTAACAAGTTGGTGAGTTTCTTCATTTGTGGCGTCACAATGCCATGTATTTATTCTGACGTCTCAGATAGTGTTGAAAATAACATTTGTATTTGAGATACTGAACTAGATAACGGGGACTACCCCTGATGGTGTCACTGCCAATATATTGTCAGAGAGGGCTTTTCCTTGTACACAACTGACCTATTCGTGGAAATGGTCTATTGGAATATTGACCCATATGAGGTTAAAGTCTGTCCTGTGATGAGAGATACTTAGCAACACTGGACTGACTGCCTTGCCTACATATTTCTGGAGGCATCAACTTGTGTATAGTTATATATGGTCATGTAATATTCTGCCAGGCTGATGATGCTAATTATTGAACGATCAACAAATCATGTCCATTTTGGTTTTCAAAGCAAAAGAAAGTTTGAAGAAATCCTTCAAGAAAAGACCGACAATTCTGTAAGTTTTTTGATGTTATGAATAGCTTCTGGAAGTACTAAGGCTTCCCTTTGTATATTATTTGGTTTGTTTTTGTGTACTGTTTATTGTGTAACAGAATTCTATGTATTTGAGGGAGTGCTGTTTAATCTGAATGTGCAATGAATAAACAGTAAGAATATTCATACTGGTAGTTATATTTTATTTGATAGGTACTACGTATATAGTAGTATGTAATAACTTTTGATTAAAACTTAACACAACTGGGTTGGATTGTCCTTTTAAAGGTAGGTTTTTGTTTGATCTTTTTATTAAAAGTTGGTGTGAAAAATTAAAGAGAGACTTCTGTTTTCTGGTAGCTATATTATAAAGCAGCTTGAAGCTCAAATGAAATATTCAAATCTAGTGAAAAGGAAAAACTTGCATATATGAGGGAGGGAAATCTACACATATAATTTGAGAAAAATCTGTGAAAAATACAGATAACAAACCTTAGCTGTCAGAATGCATGATGGCTGCCTGACAGCCATTTTGTTTTTTCAGTGTCGAATTGACACATGCACAACTAGTTGAATCATGTATCATGACCACCCAGCATTTAAATATACAACAAAAGGCACTGACCCCCTTTCATCCACCTGCAGGCTGCGGAGAGAAGCTTTTTGTAAATATTGCTTTAAGCAACTTTTCTGAAACTATGGGCAGTAACTTGATTTTCTTTTGATATTTCCACCCTATAACCATATACAAGCTTACTAGGCATAGCAAGTGGAACACTATCATGCTTCCAGGATGCATGCAAGAGACCTAGGGTTAAGATCACCACCAGTTACAATATATACAACAGCTGGAATGAGTGATGAATACACTCCCATGATTGTTCATGTTTTGCCTGCCCCTGGGGACCAATTTCTTCTGTATAACTTGAAAACAGTTGATATTCCCATCATAGAGCCATATAAGTACTTGCTGTCTTGTAGTGACACTCATGCTATCAAGATTATGCCCATGGGCTTGTGACCCAATCCCTTATGTTTTGTCATGAATACCTGTGAGCAACACTGGCCCTGGTTTAATCACACATACACTAAGGTAGTACATGATGTAGGGTTTATGAATCCCAATTACTATGCACGAAACAATTAAAGCGAGTATAAATATAACCTAGAGACGGGATAATGTCAGAGAGGAGCTACATGTATATGCTAATATTTCTATTTCTGGGAGATTTTCCTACTTAATGTTACTCGATTATTATATTATACTATACATTTACTCTCATGGTCTACAGCTACACACCACATTACTCATCTTGATCTTCGTAAATGAAAACTAATTTTACCATTTTGAAATTTTTACATGATCTGCACTTATATTTCACATGTGAGTTTATATTCTTATCAGTGTTGTACATAATGAGCTAGGAAACATTACAGCACTTTCCATCGTATAACTCACTACATTAGTAGTTTGGAATAGCCTGAAATTAGTGCAAAATGTGCATGGAATTAATGGTAAATGCAACTCTTTACTGTATTTTTAGCCCACCATCATCTGATAGTGGGCTATTCAAATCACCCTGCGTCCGTGGTCCGTCCTTAAACAATTCTTGTTATCGGTATTTCTCAAGAAGTACCAGAGGGATCTTTCTCAAATTTTATATGTAAGTCCCGCTTTGTCCTTAGCTGTGCAGGGCAACTTTTGAGATTGATCGGATAACAACATGGCCGACAGGCAGCCATCTTGGATTTTGATAGTGAAATTTTGTTATCGGTATTTCTCACAAAGTACCAGAGGGATCTTTCTCAAATTTTATATGTAGGTTCCCCTTTGATACTTAGCTGTGCAGGGCAACTTTTGAGACTGATCGGATAAACAACATGGCCGACAGGCAGCCATCTTGGATTTTGATAGTGAAAGATGTTATCGGTATTTCTTGGGAAGTACGGGAGGGATCTTTTTCAAATTTTATATTTAGGTTCCCCTTGTTCCCTAGTTGTGCAGCAGTGCCTGAAATGGAGGGTCTCTCGCTTGCCAAAAGTTGTCAAAAGTGAAGTAGTCACTGGCCGAACAAGAATAGTTCAGGCTGTTGAAAAATTTATGAATAAAAGAAATTATAGTCCCTTCCACATTAACTGGGGGGCAGTACATTTTTCAGTTGAAATTACTTCGATTTGAATCGAACTGTCTGTGATTTAGAAAATGTGATGATTTTTTTTCCAGATTTGCTATATAAATACTGCTTGGGTGTCTTCTTTGAGGTGCGAGTTGTGTATTTTCTTTTTGGGAAGACCTGAATAGATCTAGAGTGGATCATGTCGGATTTTAACTAGGGTTGAAGAATTAAAAATATAGTTTTAACTAGGGTTGAAGAATTAAAAATATAATGTTTTATTCTGTTTTACATATAACAAACATTGTCATGTTAAATGTAATTTAAATGTGCTGAAGCATTGTGTTAAATGCTGTAGAAATATTTCTTGCCAAAATTATTTGGGCCACCAATATGTCATTTGGGCCAGTGCTTCAAATTCTTCATTCGCCCCAAAATTCGATTTTAGGCCAACCAATGCAGGTTCCCCATTATCCTTTATTATTCATGTTTACTTTTGAAACTGATCAGTTAAACAAAATTGCCTACCGACAGCCATCTTTGATTTTTGACATTGAAGGTTCCCGACATTATTGTAGATGATATTGCTACATTGATCCTGACATTATTGTAGATGATAGTGCTGTTAGTACTATGTAGGTTGCCTTTGATCCCTCGTTTTCCATGTTATATTCTGAGACTGATCATAAACACAAAATGGCTAAAGGAAGAACTAAACAGATCTTTCTCATATTGAAATGATCAGTTCTATTTCTTTCACATTAAGTACTGTACTAGTAAATATGTGAAATGACAAACTCACTTTGAAGGTTGGCTTTCATACACATCTGTATTAAGTTTAGATCAAAAGTTACCTCAAGGTGCATTTACTGTTAACATGACTCGATCAAACAGATGAGAGGATAGAAGAGAAAAGATCAAACTGCCAAACTAATGACGATGGTACAATGGTGGGCGCCAAGATCCCTCTGGGCTCTCTTGTATTTCATTGTGTGAGGTAGCTACCGGAGAGGTACTCCTTGGTAGGAGAAATCTCTTTACAAGCTATGGTCGTAATTGTGACATCACAACAACAATATCAAGGCTAGTCGTAAATGTGATGTTACAATAACAATATCAAGCGTAATATAGATGTCACAATGAGAACAATCCAATTCTTGTTGATCCGCAATACTGATAAGAGGCGAATTTGTTATCACAAAACCAGTTTTGGTTTATAGTTTAGGTTTAGAACTGGTTCGGTTTTGGTTTTACTACTGTTTAAACAAATGTCTGGTTTAACACAAAAATGGCTTTAAAACAAATGTGTTCAGCACTAATACTTCAAATGTTTCTCAATAATGACGATGACATGGATGATATCCTTGTGTTATCGGTTTCCAAGCACTTAAGAAGCAGCTGCGATTACATACTCATATCAGTAGAAAACTGTTGAAATAACTGTAAAAAAAAAGAAAAAAGGGGGGAAACAATCTACTAATGGAAATAAAAAGGAAAGAAAAAAAACAAACATTTTTCAACAAATTTCACCTGCATGAAGTGGCAGTCATGTTTCCATGCATCTATTTTGATTCAGTGTTCGAAGAAAGACTACTCGCATACACTTCGCCGGGTATTTCAGGTAAGATCTTTGATTGTCAAATTTATTATGAAAACAAATTCTTCAAAATTGACGTTTTTATTGATTTTTGAATATTTCAACTTAAACAAAT
This sequence comes from Mizuhopecten yessoensis, assembly GCF_002113885.1. Classification (NCBI taxonomy): domain Eukaryota; kingdom Metazoa; phylum Mollusca; class Bivalvia; order Pectinida; family Pectinidae; genus Mizuhopecten; species Mizuhopecten yessoensis. The sequence goes on along the minus strand of NW_018408904.1, from coordinate 595,358 downwards.
TTATTTATTTAATAAATTTATTTATTTAGTTATAATAGAAATGTTTGTGCAGCAGAGATGGCCGTTTAATCAGTCGATATCTTTAAAAATTCCTCTGCATTCCCTACATTCTACCATCACGCTTTCTACTGTTCTACTGACACCATTTCTGAGATTAGGGTGTGGTTTGATCAGTTTTTCTAACTGGTTTTGGTTTACCTTAAACAAAGGAAATGAAAAATAGAAAGTTTACAAAACCAGTTCGAAACTAAAACTAGTTTTGTGATAACAAATTTGCTTACCGGTATGCAAATTTTACACTTCATCCATCACTTTGGGCCCAAAAGAGATTATAGGTATTATTGGTAAAAAACAACAAAATGCTAAAAATACTATCTACATTGCCTTTAATTTAATTGTAGATTATTCCAGATGGAATTGTAAATCTATTACCCGATTTCAAATATGCCTCTAATTTACAATGTATCGGCCCTATTATCCACCAGGATATCAAAAGAAATGAAGTGTAAAACATTTAATATGATGTGGGAAGTGCAATGACTCATGAAATATACATGTTGTAAGATATGTTACAATAACCATTCTAAAGAAATCAATGAAGAAACATGACAAAAGATCATTCAGTCTATTTACCTGCACAAAGAGGTTGTAAGAATGACATCTACAGGTGGAATAAGAGAAATCCACCATAGGTGAGTTTAATGCAAGCTGGAATTCACAAACAAAATCACCTTTCTTAAGTTTGTTAGAAAAATTACATTCTGCAGAAAGATGGTCATATCCATCTTTCAATCTGTCCCCAAAAATAGTTCTGAGAATATTTACATACCAGGTAATTGTAAATTGTGATTAAACTCACAATCATTGTAAATGAAACATGAAATACTTGCCATGTTGATTGCAACTGTCTTGTTGTGACCAGACGTCACATGTCAAATATATTGTTTTTATATAAAATAAAACATGATCACACATTCTACAACCTCGGAAACTATTTTCATTCTTTTTAAAATTTGCTGATAGACTTGCATTGATGGTCTTCAGTCCTATGGTGATAGAGTATTTTGCTCTACCTCTCCAACATCCTAGTCCTATATTGTCTTCTACATGGATAAAGAATACAATGAACACAATGCACAGGGCTTAACACTAGGTGATCTGTCTACTAATCAATGCAATATCAACCTAGTCACTGCTGCATGGCTTCCTTCAATAGTCTTTGTATTTCCAAGGCCACAACGTTTGTATTGTGGATGTGATTGATTGAGGCCTTCCCTAGTAGTCATCGTAGTTCCTTGCAATTCCTTGACTACCACCCATACCCATTTGTTGTCTATTTCCTCCTGTGAAAAACAAATACAATATGAGAATGAAGAGCACCTGTCGGCTGTTCTTTAGTCCCCCTCCCTCACCAAATACATGTCCCCGAGGCACATGCGAAAGTTCAACCTGGACAAATCAACACAAAATCTGACTACAGATTAGTTGTTGTCTCTGCCTGGTGATTTAATAAGCTCTTGTATTTGGACAAAACCTTTTGTACTGTGCATTTTTTGGCACATATGACATGGGAAAGGACTTGACATGAGGAGACATTAAATTACATTAGTTCCCCCCCCCCCTAAAATGTGAGACTTGGAAACACTGAAGTGTCATGCATTGTTTGACAAATTTCTATAAGTAGTAATGGTAACACTTAACCTTGGAACCCTCAAATATGATCTCATTGAAGGTTTTTTCATACCTGACCTTTATATAAAGAGTGATGTCATTCTGTATACAAATGAAGTTGCTAGAATGATGACAATGAATTGGAATTAGATACGATCAGACAGATATGGGTAACGCTATATGCCGACCAATAAAATGACTGGGGTATAAAACCATGTCAGACTTTTGCTTTTATACAGCGATCCACCATACACTAAATCTGTCCAGTAGGTAGTATAATACTGTACCTTGGTTGTATCCCCCTCTGCCTGCTCCTCCACGACTTGGTCCTCCTCGGGTCGTTCCTCTGGCTGCTCCTCTGGCTGCTCCTCTCATATTTCCTCCACGCATACTCCCTCTTCCACCTCTGCTCACTCCCCCTCGTGTTGCTCCGAAGCTAGGTTTGGAGGCGGAGTACTGGTTCTGTATTGGGGAGCGGTATTGGTATGATGTCTGCCCCCCAGAGTAGCCTCCACTTCCCATTGTAGAGGTACGGCCCATTGTAGAACTTTGTGGAGAAAATTCTAAATCGACAGAATAAAATAATTTTTAATTATAAGAAGAGCATAAAGACTCATGATAAAAATCAGTTTGTTGAAATAAAATCATACACTATTGATACACTAAATTAATTTTTGAACCAGAAATAGTTCAAATGAATCATATAAAAGACAGAGTATGGCAAAGGGGAAGGGGTAATATACATGTAGGCCTGCACATGCAACACAACATCCATTTAGACTGTCGTGTAAATGTCCTCACTCTTAAGTATTTCTACACTCCCATAGTCTTGATAACCTCTTGGAAGTAAGTTATTATACATCAAAGCTGTTATTATACATCAAAGCTGTTATTAATACATCAAAGCTGTTATTAATACATCAAAGCTGTTATTAATACATCAAAGTTGTTATTAATACATTGAGATTTATCAATTATTCATGCAATAAAATATGTATTTAAATGTAACAAGAAAATACTATATTTATACTCCATTACTCTAGGAAGTAAACCATTTCTACAGTGTGTTGAAATAGGAAATCCTATAGAAATATACTTAATTAGTAACTAAAGGTATAAGACAAGAGTTCCAATTTGGCTTCACCTTTTATTTTAATAATATATCTATATATAAACTGTCTCCCTAGCCCATATTCTAAAACAGTAAACACCATGAATGAAAATATGTTTAAAAATCAAAAGAGAGTCATAATTCTGTATACAGGGTGGTGTAAAATACAATTGAAGTATACTACATATGGTCTTCCTAAGATACACATATATTACAAGGTTGGTGATTGTAGGTGAAAAGGAAGGAAACTATCCCAAGAGCAAACTTTGGTATCAAAGACAAACAAGGACCCTTACTCTATATTAAATGGGCAAAAGATACAGCATGTGACGTTCCATCTTCCCAACCTACATAAGCATGGGACGTTAGGTGAATGTAGGTGAAAGAACAAGAAAGTTCTGTTCCAGGCAAAAGGCAGTTGATGGATGACAAGGAAAGGTTAACAAATAGACAGACTCTGCAGGAATACCATAACACACCTGTCGTTCATGGAAATGTACCAAACAAAATGTGGAATGATTCCTGCTTGTAATGTTATTATGACAATGCAGAAAACAAAAGCATCAGCAAAATTTTTGAAAACCTTTATATTCTTTTCAATTTTGAAGAAAAGTTCAGCTTAAATAAGAACGAATCATACAAGAATATATTCCACATTCAACAGCATGAACAACCACACCAACCTTCTCTTGGCCTTTTCTGCATTTGTGAGTGATCCTCATCATAGGGTTTCCTCCTTTTTAGGGCAACAGGATTTGCTCTCCGTGTAGAGGGAACTGCGACTGGACGTCCCAGTGAACTGCTGGCAGAGCCACGGGCTGGAGACTTACTCCTGTCATCATGTCAATGAGACATACTTATTTCAAAAGGTCAAACTCTAATAACTGGAAATAATTTGATAGTGATATCCCCGAGAACAAATGTTAGACCTTGACACAAATTGAAGCATTGTCAAATCAACATCAGCAAGGAGTCTTGCACACTTGTCACACAGATACCCATAGGTATTAATGGTAACCTGAGTCGTAATACTGTATAGCTATTTTCTGTGGTGAGACAAAAACTTGAAATAGTCAGGTATATCAAGCAATAAAGTTTATTAGCTTTCATGTCGGAAACAAAGCACACTAAAACCCATTTAAATAAACATAACTGCCAATGAAAAATAATATACCATGACATTGAATCACTATGAAACAAAATGGAACACACAAGGGTAACACTGTTTGCCCCTCCATTAAATGATGGGGAATTAAAATAACTTGTTTAGTTTAATACAACAGATTTTACCCTTCTTTCTTTTGCATAGCATCTAGAGCTGTCTGGAGGAGAGCGACCATGGCACGGTCATCCTGGACACCTTGTCTGTAACATTGTCCAAAGTCATCAAAGTTATCACTTAACGACATAGATAACACACAGTATACAGTTACTAGTTAACGACATAGATAACACACAGTATACAGTTTCTACTTAATGACATAGATAACACACAGTATACAATTACTACTTAATGACATAGATAACACACAGTATACAGTTACTACTTAATGACATAGATAACACACAGTATACAGTTACTAGTTAATGACATAGATAACACACAGTATACAGTTACTAGTTAACGACATAGATAACACACAGTATACAGTTACTACTTAATGACATAGATAACACACAGTATACAGTTACTAATTTTTGACAAAGATAACACACAGTACACAGAGTTACCACTTAATGACATAGATAACACACATTACACAAAGCTGTCACTTAATGACATAGATAAAACACAGTACACAAAGTTATCACTTAACGACATAGATAACACACAGTACACAAAGTTACTACTTAATGACATAGATAACACACAGTACGAAGTTACTACTTAATGACATAGATAACACACAGTACACACAGTTACCACTTAATGACATAGATAACACACAGTACACACAGTTATCACTTAATGACATAGATAACACACAGTACACAAAGCTGTCACTTAATGACACAGATAACACACAGTACACAAAGTTATCACTTAAGGACATAGATAACACACAGTACACAAAGTTATCACTTAATGACATAGATAACACACAGTACAAAGTTACTACTTAATGACATAGATAACACACAGTACAAAGTTACTACTTAATGACATAGATAACACACAGTACACACAGTTACCACTTAATGACATAGATAACACACAGTACAAAGTTACTACTTAATGACATAGATAACACACAGTACAAAGTTACTACTTAATGACAGATAACACACAGTACACAAAGTTACTACTTAATGACATAGATAACACACAGTATACAGTTACTAATTAATGACATAGATAACACACAGTATACAGTTACTACTTAATGACATAGATAACACACAGTATACAGTTACTAATTAATGACATAGATAACACACAGTACACAGAGTTACCACTTAATGACATAGATAACACACATTACACAAAGCTGTCACTTAATGACATAGATAACACACAGTACACAAAGTTATCACTTAACGACATAGATAACACACAGTACACAAAGTCACTACTTAATGACATAGATAACACACAATACACAGTTACTACTTAATGACATAGATAGCACACAGTACACAGTTACTACTTAATGACATAGATAACACACAGTACACAAAGTTACTACTTAATGGCATAGATAACACACAGTATACAGTTACTAATTAATGACATAGATAACACACAGTACACAGAGTTACCACTTAATGACATAGATAACACACATTACACAAAGCTGTCACTTAATGACATAGATAACACACAGTACACAAAGTTATCACTTAACGACATAGATAACACACAGTACACAAAGTCACTACTTAATGACATAGATAACACACAATACACAGTTACTACTTAATGACATAGATAGCACACAGTACACAGTTACCACTTAATGACATAGATAACACACAGTACACAAAGTTACTACTTAAAGTCATAGGAGTGTATTGATGAACGGAAATAGGAAGTACATCCCTAGTTGAAAATCCAATGTAGGGAGACAGTATCACAATTTCCGTATATTCTAATGTTTAATATTAAACTGATGAATATTGTATGCTTATTATTGACAGAACAGTGTTTTCTCTCAATATTAAAGCATTTCAAACCAATCCAGGCATTAATTCAGTTGTTTTTTATCAATGAGTCAAATGTGTCCATTTTTCTGTACTTGAGGAAACTGGCTACCTATTTCTCTACTGTATTTTTTTTTCAAGAAAGATAACTCTTCCATGCAATTACTATGTGTATACGGTTTTATTATAAAGCGTCCATTTTTAATCGTTTACAGATCATTTATTTTACACAATTTCATCATTTATTAAATTGATATACATTAATGCAATACTAATCTATTGCAGTATCATTTTTAGTGACATTATTTTGCCAAAAATTGTGTCTTTCATTTTTTTTTCAAAATTCACTCCTTTTTAAATAGGTTTCATTTAAAATCCTTAAAATTTTGACAACCTATATTTTTTGGTAGCAGAAAATTTTCTTTACTTCAAAGCAATATAATTACAAAATTTGAAAAAATCTACTGAGAAATGGTGACACAATCCTATTACCTTAATGACATAGATAACACACAGTACACAGTTACCACTTAATGACATAGATAACACACAGTACACAAAGTTACTACTTAATGACAAAGCGTCAGTCACTGCAGCCATTTTAAAGAAGTCCAAAATGTCCCAGCATATCAATATCAGTCAAGGGTGGCCCTTTTTGGATTGTCACAACAATGACTACACTTAGTCAAGACCTTTTAAGGAATATTTGTATCAACTTTTGAGTCAATTGATGTCAGTGGTTCTTGAGAAGTAAAAAACATCTCAGGTTAGCCAATTTGGATCGGCACGAAAGCAAAAACAACTGGAACATAGCTACAGGTACCAAGTTTGGAGTTAATACCTTCAGTTGTTCTTGAGAACTGAAAATGTTCATTATTAATGGAAGACATGTTATAACAGGTGAAAACTGAGAGTAATACCTTACATGATCATCATGTAAGCAGCAATAGAATTACCTTTCGTTTGAGAGGACAACTCCAAGCTTTTCAGAAAGGTCCTGAAATAGGGAATAAAATCGTGTTTATATCTTAAGAGAAAGCATAAAACATAGTGTAGATGTACATGCACCATTAGAAACAGACCAAATCTATAAAAAAACTGATTAGTACACACTTTCATTAAATTTTATATGCATGTATACATGTTTAAGTATACACTTTGATGTGTTATATGAATGCTGACTTACCCTGCGCGAAGCTGTCTTTTTAACTCCTCTTCCCCTGGAATCATCGTCTAGAGAAAAAAAGGAAAAATAAATCTGTCTTGGTTTCAGGTAAAACAAAATGTTTTGTATGATGTACCACTTCGTTTTCAATGTTATTTTGATGTTTTGTAAGAAAAAATACCAGTTTCTGAAGAGTGTTGTGAAGGCTAAATCTGTAGTAATTTGCCACAAAAATTTCACTTTATACAGTAGAAAACATACCTGGTATCAAATGATGGTAAATATTCTTATGTGTTCACAAATAACTAAAACTGTTAACTCACAAGTATAAACTTATATTTAACAAGAGGTCCAAAGGGCCTGTATCGCTCACCTGAATATGTTTAAAATAAATGGTATGAAGTAAAGATATGGCACTCCATGGTAGGTGCTGTAAGTAAATATAAAATTTCAGAAAGATCCATCTAGAACTTGAGATATAACGAGAAAAAACTTCAAAAAGAGCCCCACCATATATGTCCCTAGGGGAGTCATACCCACTGCTTATACAAAATTGAGTCCCCTTGGCCAAAGGTTGCTCCAGACTAAATAAGGATAAAATCCCTTAATCCCTATGGCAGAAGGATTATAAAGGTTTTACCTCTATTTCCCCTATTGGGCCCTGCCCTTCAGGTCCCAGGGGGGCCACACCCAACTTTTATACAAAATTGGTTTCCCTTTACCCAAGGATGCTCCACACCAAATATGGACCAAATCCTTTCATTCTTACAGAAGAAGAAGGATTTTAAAGAATAATTTGCTATGTTTCCCCTATCGGCCCCGCCCCTCTGCCCCAAGAGGGGCCACACCCACCATTTATACAAAATTGAGTCCCCTTGGCCTAAGGATGCTCCAGACCAAATTTAGTCAAAATCTGCTAGGCCGTTCAGGACTAGTAGCGTTTTAAAGGAAAAGTTGATTGACGGACGACTGACAACGGACGCTGCGGTAGGGCATAAGCTCACTATGGTCCTTCGGACCAGGTGACCTAAAAATCATTATGGTACCTAGGCCCATGTCGTGTGAGTCATAGTCTCTGTCATCCCAAACAGGGCTTCTCTCCCTCCTCCTGGTGATCTGTTGCTGCTGCCTCTTTGGTGCTGAGCTCGGTCCCATCCTGTCCGACGATCTTGATGGCCGATCATATTCACGATCATAGTCATCATCTCGGCTGCGATGGGATCCCCCTCGGTTGTAGTCATCCTCATAGTCACTGTGGTCACTAAAATGTCCACCTTTGTTGTAATCCCTGTAGTCTCGGCTTAAGTCACCACTGTCTCTTCTACTCCGTACTGGACTACGATTTCTATCAAAGCCTTCATCTCTGCCTGAATCAAAGTTACTTCTACTGTCTCGCCCACCTCTGTAGTTACCTCCCCTTCCACCTGAATAACTGCCTCTTTGAGTAAAATTGCCCCTGTTTCCTCTTGATGGCCGTACATTGATATCACTGGTTCGCCTCATTCCTCCATCCCTAGACGACCCTCTCCCGTTATTGAGGCGACCTGTCTCCATGGTACCCCCAGTGCTCCTCCTTTGACGCTGATCACTGAAGGACCTATCTGATCCAAAACCTCTGCCCTGGGAAGGACTCCGGTCAAGTCTATCCCGACTTCTTGACCTTGACGAGATATTGCTTCTCATTTGACGCATATCTGACCCCATTTGGCCCATTCCTTGGTTCATGTTAAGGCCCCCCATGGAATTTCCACCCATGCCCATTCCTACGCCTGCACCACCCATATTTCCCATCATTCCAGTTCCCATCCCCCCCATGCTAGATGCCATTCCCATATTTCCCATTCCCATAGTTGATCTCATGTTGAGACCCCCCATGTTTCCACCCATTCCCTGTCCCATCATGTTCCCCATGTTGGACGGGCCCATTCCCATGCCACCCATGTTTGCAGCCCCTAAGCTGACATTGAGCCCGGGTATGCCCATATTTGTTCTCATTCCCAAGTTCATGCCCGACCTCAGGCCAGTGCCCCTCATGTTGGGCCTCCTGCCACGGGTGTTCAAGAACTTGTTGTCCCTGAAGTTGCCGCGACTGAACCTGCCAACAGGTCGTCTATCCTGGGTAGGTCGACTGTCTTGGAGGACATTCTTTTTGTTGTTCCAATACTCCCTTCTCTCTGTAATTAAGAAGCAACAGGTTAGAAGTGGACTGTACAATTCAGTTCTCAAATGAGCTTCTAATTTAACTGAATTTAACTGAATTTAACTGAATTTAACTGTATGACATTACTGTATTTGCATTCAGGGTGTATATGAAAATTACATCCATGTAAAAAAAGAACTTCTACTAGTGAAGCTAGCATAAGGTTGACAAATTGAAAGCCTGGAACGGAGTGTTACCGGTTTGTTAGATACTTATATTCAGGAATGGTATTACTTTAACTACATGCCAGAACTGCATTAAGGTTATGTAACAATATTGTTGTTCTATTTGAAACTGTTTGTTATTCATTGGAGGTTGAATTGTAAACCTGAAATGTTTGTGAATGAAAGGCTTACTGTCAGACAAATAGAAGGGTTTCCCCCACAGCCACTGCTGCACACGAGGTGTCGATGGAATCTCAGGTTTTCCTGAAATAAAAAGTATTTTGGTAAAGTTTGTTCCACATCATACTAATGATGTCAAGGCCATTCATTAACAAGAGGCCCAAGGGCCTTAGCGGTCACCTGAGTTATATCATAGGTACTGGTAGCTTTATTTTATTGTTTAGATGTGATGTGGAAATCAGCGTGTAAACTAAGTGAAATACAATACTTGTCATGTCATCAAAGGATAAGAATTTGAAAATATTGGTAAATGTTCCGTTTGGGGCCCCGCCCTAGCCCCTGGGGATGGGGCAGGAATCCCAATTTTCCAAAGTAATACTCTCATTCACCAAAGATAATTCTGACTAAGTTTGAGTAATTCTCTGCTGAAAATGAATAAAATATATACCCAAAAGTGTTATTTCCCTACAAAACTATAGTAAACTTTACCCCCTCCCCAAGGGAGAACGGATAGCTCGGGGGTCCTGAAATTTACAATTTAAATAAAGCCCCTGATGATCTTTCCATCCATGCAGAGAAAATGACTGTAATACCTCTGAGTCTGGAGAAGAAGATTTTTGAAATATTGGTTAATTTTCCCTTTTGGGCCCCGCCCTGGCCCCTAGGGTTGGGGTAGGAATCCCAATTTTACAATTTAAAACCATCTTCCTCCTCCAAGGATGATTCTGACCAAGTAAAAATAATTTCCAACAGAAAATTGTCAAAATATACCCAAAAGTGTTGTTTCCCTATATAAACTATAGTAAACTTTACCCCCTCCCCAAGGGAGAACGGATAGCTCGGGGGTCCTGAAATTTACAATTTAAATAAAGCCCCTGATGATCTTTCCATCCATGCAGAGAAAATGACTGTAATACCTCTGAGTCTGGAGAAGAAGATTTTTGAAATATTGGTTAATTTTCCCTTTTGGGCCCCGCCCTGGCCCCTAGGGTTGGGGTAGGAATCCCAATTTTACAATTTAAAACCATCTTCCTCCTCCAAGGATGATTCTGACCAAGTAAAAATAATTTCCAACAGAAAATTGTCAAAATATACCCAAAAGTGTTGTTTCCCTATATAAACTATAGTAAACTTTACCCCCTCCCCAAGGGAGAACGGATAGCTCGGGGGTCCTGAAATTTACAATTTAAATAAAGCCCCTGATGATCTTTCCATCCATGCAGAGAAAATGACTGTAATACCTCTGAGTCTGGAGAAGAAGATTTTTGAAATATTGGTTAATTTTCCCTTTTGGGCCCCGCCCTGGCCCCTAGGGTTGGGGTAGGAATCCCAATTTTACAATTTGGTATCCTCATCTACCAAGGATGATTCTGACCAAGTTTGAAAAAATTCCATCCACTGGTTCTTGAGAAGAAGATGATTATGTAAAAGTTTACGCACGACGACGGACGGAAAGTGATTGGAATATGTCACTTGAGCAAAGCTCAGGTGACCTAAAAAGTAACTTAACTTGATCATAACACACTAAACCTTGAATTTGTTAAAGAGTCATCAGATATAAAACTGACCTGTTCAGGTTTTATATCTTTGTAATAGATATAGGGCCTTATAACAACAGAGTTTCATGATATCATTTGGAATTTCCAGCACTGATTTTCTAAAAAAATAAATAATGTAGCAATCTGAAATACATTTGAAATTATGAAATTTCTTGATTATCCATTAACTAGAAAATATCTAAGACATGAACACCTCAACTATGATGAAAATTAGTTTCATTTTTAACTAATGTCAATAAATAGTTAGGGTGATCTTGAACTTTTGTTCCTGAAATATGAACTCTTTCAAATTCTCATACTTGACCTCTGTATTAAAGTTAGTTTAAAATATATTGAATAAATGAAGTTGCTTGAGTAATGTCACTGAATTGGTTGACAAATATCTATAATAAGTGTAGGTGACCCTGGCCTTTACCTAAAAACTCTAAAATAGGAATCTTTGAGTTATTCTCATACTTGACCTTTGTATAATGTTGGATCAAAAGCCATTTAGAATTGAACTCTAAAGTGTGATTACAGGGAATCGGATGCAATGCAACATGCAGACTGGGAGTGACATGGGTAGCACTATAAACCTACCCCCTCCAAAAGGTAGGGGACATAAAAATAAAGCAACTAGACAGATGACAATGATTTCCTGAAACTACTTAGTGACTTTGATTACAGACTGAAACACAAACTTTCCAATTAGTCACTCTATCTAACTCACCACATGTTCACTCAGTCCAATTAAGGAAATGTTCACTCTCTAGTTAAAACTTGCTGTGTTCAATGTCAGATGAAATATTTACCTATCGATGTCATCCTGCTGACTCTCACTTGAAGGCTTCCGATTTTGATGAACTTATTTTCATGAAGAAATGCAAGACATTCTGACTTAGTTGGCATTTCTACTACAGCCCAGCTAGAAAATAAAAAAACATGAATCAAGAAATTCATAAATGAAACACTGTAAATTGCTTTATAGGAAACACAAGTTTGTGAATAATATTTTCTTGTCATTGTTTGTTTTGTACACATCAAGACACAGTGCATTATGTAAGTGATTTAAGTGGTATAACAACCAGTGTAAAACAGATATGTCAGGGAAATTAATGTCACAAAGGGGAGACAACTCAAGTGGTGCCACAGTATTTGGAACTCATTCCTGTTTTACAACCAAGGGATTTTAAACATGATAGTATTAAATATTGTATCACATACTTATCTTCGTCATCTTGCATCAAGTGGCTAAGAATAACTTGCAGCAATATGTTGATACCACACAGGAAAGTCATGAATTATGTTACAACAATATACAAACCATTTAAATATATACTTTTTGTTTAAAAAATCAAATATGGCCACTACAAAAGTCTTTAACATTAATGCACTAGCTAAACAACCTAGAAATGAACTATAACCTAAAATTGTGAAAGTCTAGTTATAATATAACTCATGCAGCATTTACATTTCCTTATTTTGGCCACATTGGCACCAAATGATTCCTTTCCAAAATATAAATAAATGATGTCTGGACAATGAAGACAAGAGTATGATGGAATCAACCTGTTGTCATGGTAACATATTGATATTGTAGAGTATTTCCCATTCAATCAAATCACACCAAAAGGTGATTGTTTGACATTCTTGTAAACATTCCACAATATCTGTTTCCAGCTTGAGAAATGATGATCACTGAAAAAAATCGTTATGGAACTCCACACTACTTAAAGCATCACTTCTAAATGTAGAAGCTCTTTGATGGACTAAGTTCTTTGATGGGCTAAATAAATTTGAAAACAATATTTCCCATTCTCTAATGAAGTGACACACCTTGATTGGATCTAGAAGTTCTACAAAAGACAGTTGATGAGAAATCCCACAGCAGGAACCACAGTGTGTACTGGAAGTAGAGAAATCTATCTTGCCAAGGTCATACACTGTACAAGCATGCTTTCTTGTCAGATATTCTTGCAATGATCAGCAAATATGGCTGAAAATTGTTGATATTATGTTATGATACATACAGCAGAAAAAACCTTCTATCAGTACGCAGTATGAAATTATTTATAGAACTCGAGTAATAATTCAATGATCAGCACTGATACAGTAGTCCAAACATCAAAGATTGCTAATTGGCATCGTGTCAAATCAGATGGGTTCAATGCTCAAGTGAAATACAAACTGCTCTTTGCACCTGCCCCTTTTTGCCTTGCAATAAACCCCTTGCATTTCAGGGTCATCTCCACTACTACAAAGTTCAGTACTAGTGTCAAAGTCAGGAGCTAAAAACAGTGGAGTATGCTTGTATTACCTGCTTATTTCTGAAAATCTTGCTTGAATCATGTTTTCTTCAGACTTGTTCTAACTTGATAGGCCAAGGCAATGTATATTTATAAACCTGTATATTTTTAAGATTTATGAGAGTGGATACTGTATATCAGTATATCTCAGTAAATCACCACAAGAAATTTGTTAATGCTCTGTTATGATGATGAACAGGCAGTGTCATTAAGTTTTGTAAATGCATATTTAGTATCGACGGCAGATGTAGTTCATCAAGGGATTAAGCATATCACTGCGAAAAAAAATCAAGGGATTTTACATATCCCCGAGACAAAAGTTTTTTATTATACATAACATAACATAACAGGTAAAGTGTTGTTTCTTTTTACATGAAGACAGTTCTATAAACCATATCAGTAGAATGACTTCAGGAAATGTTTTGTGTCTCTCACCAAACCAGTGGTTGTCTTACAATTGCTCACCTGCCTTGCCTCTCCCTGAGGCCTGCCTAATTTGCCTCCCCATGGGCCTCACAGTACTTACTTACCCAACAACCTTGCCCCCTGGCTTGCGGGCTACACAAGCCCTGACCATATTAGGTATGTATTCCTTCAGTGACAAGTCTGTCGTATCTTCAGGTAAACTCTTCAGGAACAATGACCTGTCCCTGGGATGGCCTTCTGTAAACAACATGCAAAGCTGAAAATCAAGTCTTCGCGAAGACATTTTGAACAACAATGACAGTGCTTCCTGTCTCTAAGATCCGAGATCGACAACATCCACAGGGGAAGTGTTTACTCTCTGTTTTTATCTCGTCTCCAGACTAGCTGTGTACCATTGGATGACCATTTCATTAAGGGATGGTCTCATTCATCTCCATACATTAGTAGTAAAGACTTTGTATACATCTACAAAGCCTAGTAATACTTCTGACAAAGCTATATTGGGTAATACCAGATATCCTGCACAGCTGACAAGTATTCTCATAAATCTCATATCTTACAGACACAATAAATTCCATACATTTAATATTGAATAGGAAATGGATTGATATGGAAAAAGACATCTTTCAACATCTGGCATTCATCACATAGCCATCAAATTAAGATGGTTCCAGATTTGAACATCACATCATGATCAATTATACATGAAACTTGGCGATTTCACCGATATAATTCATATATGTATATACATATAAGTACACAATGCATTGTGTAAGAAAAAAACAAAAAGAATACAAATTCATAGTAATTTGTTCTTCCTGCTTATACATAACTTTCTTTTCTTTTTGCAGTTTAGACAACAACCCTTTGTAATTCCCTTAAAAACTTCTTTTTTGTTTCTTTTCCATTCCTTTGAATTGGTTGAATCATTTGAAGTTTTATTTCTTTCTGATGGCGGGGTTCAATGTTTTCTTTGATATCCTTAGCAGCAATTGAATATCCAGTTATGGGTAGCATTTCCAGCACATAATCTGGTATGTGAATCATTCCATTCTTCCTATTTTTCACTGATCAATCCATAACTTAAAGTTGACAAGAATCCAGTAAAATAGTCAAAATCATACCTGAAATCATATCATATTTCTTTTTCTGCAGTTATATCAATTTCTCTTAAAACTTCGAAACAGCATGATGATGAGGTAAGTTTGCCTTCCTCCTTGATGCATTCTACTTCAGGTGACTTGCATTCAAAAAAAAGAGAAGCTTTTTTCCTGATCTAATAACTTCTTTTTCAAAAAAATAGGTGTTTGTACTAAGATGGTCCATTTCTTCTCAGCATTTTCTCCCTTTTAAGAGTGAGTAAACACATTGTCCAGCAGAGTGTTTAGTAAGTCTTCAAAATGACGAGATCAATACGAAAGCCAGCCTTAGACTGCACCTTTTTACACTGACAAGGCACAGTAGCAAAACATTTTCACAATTCCTATGAAAAGTTAAGTGTGCCTGACAAGGTCAGGTAAATTGTTTTCCGATGTGAATATTTCAGGAATCAAACGTTGATTTTATCTTGATGTGAATATCATGATACAGTAGTCATTCCCAAGAATGTGCAGAATATTCAGAAAAGGTTGATCCCATCATTCACAGGAATATGTGGTTATAGCTTATCTTCTTCCACAAGCTCCCAATCATCAGTATATAACAAGTTTTCAAAGACACATTTTTTCTGTCACAAATAACTGACAGGAGCTTGATTATGCAGCCATCTGAAGAGCTCTCAGCATGGTGCCTTTAGCTTTCAATGTTTTGAGGCTTCTTCAAAAGGTCTCCTTGGTGGCAAGCCTACTCCATTTCTTACAACAGCTTGTCTTAATTTCAAAATAGCATTCTCAAGTTGTTTGTTCTAAATCCAAATATGTAAAGTACAGCTTTCTGAACACTTGTCCAGTGGATTTGGATGAGCCATGTTTGCAATGCCTCTTGGACTCAGGATCCTAAAACCTTGGCTGGTTTTAAGGGTCACAATTTTATAGTATGTGTTTAGGTCAATTACAAATATACTACATAAATAAATTATATATGAAAAAGTAAGATTCCTTGAAATTACATTATGTTTACTTATTCATACATGTAGATTAATTTCACTGGCTACACAGCCAGCAGATAATGTGTAACTCTTCCAGTTTATCTTGTGATTCTAATCAGAATACCTTACCTTGTAGACCCAATCTTCTGCAGAAATCATCTGAAATATAACAAAGAAAAGGGGATAAAATTGTCTCTTACAACAGCACTGACAAGAACAAACAGCTGTCAAACCGGTAAATTATTGTGTCCTTTACACAATAAAAAATGTCCTGAAGATCTTCATTATACAATTTTGTATCCATTATAATAAGTAACGATTCAATTTTATATAATAGCAACTTAACTTATCAATTGACTTTATGCAAACACTATTTCCTAGGGGCTATTGTTTGGGGAGGTCAACTCCCATTCCTCTCCTGATGTCAGTCTTACATAACGTTGAGTGTTGAAGCTTATTTTATTCTTGTGATCACTTTTGAATAAATCAGAAACATTGCAATCTCCACAGCCGATTTTGTCCTTTGGAATACAAGTATTTAAGCAATCATTGCAAAGTATTCTCATTAAAAGAAGTGTGTCCAAACTTCCACATGTACATCCTATAGATTTCTAGAATAATCACTGTTACTTACTTGTTTTCTTCAACAAATGTTCAGAGCATTCATCAATCTTTATTCCCAGCAGCCTAAGGTTGGCCAGACTTTTGACAAGACTTTCATATCGCACTGGACTTGAAGCATTGAAAGCAACTTTCATTTTCCTGAAAGGAAAAGAAACAAAGATGATATGCTCCCTATCTACTCCAATATATTTGTTTAAAAAGCTAAAAGTGTGCACCCTTAGTGTTTCCGTAGTAAATAATCATTGGGATCCTAAAATCCTGACATGCTATATCACAAATACACATCGAAGATCAGTATACTTAACATGGTTTGTGGAGGTTGCATCATACAATGCATGTTTACCCATATTAACAACGGTGACAGAAGAAGAATTAAAAATGAAGACCCTTTGTTCAATATTGTACATGTCATAAACGGGAGGAAAATGAAGAACTGTGGTGTTCGGCATGTAGTAATCATGTCATCTACATCTATTCACTAGAGGCCATGACAAGCTGGACACCATGCAACATGATGCTAGGTCGAAGATTTCCACTAGAGCTTTGATGCTAGGTCTCAGGTTGTCAGTAGGGTTTTGATGCTAGGTCTCAGGTTGGCAGTAGGGTTTTGATGTTGGGTCTCAGGTTGGCACTAGGGTTTTGATGCTGGTTCTCAGGTTGGCAGTAGGATTTTGATGCTAGGTCTCACGTTGGCGGTAGGGTTTTGATGCTAGCTCTCGGGTTGGCAGTAGGGTTTTGATGCTTGGTCTCAGGTTGGCACTGTGGTTTTGATGTTAGGTTACAGGTTGGCAGTAGGATTTTGATGCTAGGTCGCAGGTTGGCAGTGGGGATTTGATGCTGGGTCTAAGGTTGGCAGTAGGGGTTTGATGCTAGGTCTAAGGTTGGCAGTAGGGTTTTGATGCTGGGTCTCAGGTTGGCACTGGGGTTTTGATGCTGGGTCTCAGGTTGGCACTGGGGTTTTGATGTTAGGTCACATGTTGGCAGTAGGGTTTTGATGCTAGGTCTCAGGTTGGCAGAAGGGTTTTGATGCTAGGTCTCAGGTTGGCAGTAGGGTTTTGATGCTAGGTCTCAGGTTGGCAGTAGGGTTTTGATGTTAGGTCACATGTTGGCAGTAGGGTTTTGATGCTGGGTCTCAGGTTGGCACTGGGGTTTTGATGTTAGGTCACAGGTTGGCAGCAGGGTTTTGATGCTTTTTCTCAAATGGGGATGTAGGTTTTTCTTAATTGCTCAATAAGAATTCACTTCAACTAAATACTTATAAAATAAACTGTACACAGCCATTAAACATGAAAGCAGAACTTTTTGCTATGAATATAATAACTTTCCCATGAGTATGTAATTTGACTCCATTATATGACTTATACATTGAACTCTTTGACCTGAAACACATTGAACATCTTTCTGTCAGCCACATGTATACATTACCTTGTGGAAGAATGATACATTCTATTTATCAGCATTAGAAATGATTTCTGTTCCATTTTCAAACAGACTTTCTTTGTTTAAAATTATCTTTCGAAATTAATATTTGATTTTCTCAACAAACCTGAAACTGCACCAGCTGAATTTTTAAGCCATAAAAATTTTTTGGAATATCTTATATTTTAAAATTTGAATGTGTAAGATAAAGCCATAAATAGCCACACATACTGATATATTGGAATGTCATCAATACAAACTGTTGAGACTGTAATTAAAAAAATAATGTTTACAAAAAACTTACCCCAGTGTACGCATTCCATTCAGATCTTCAAAATCAATATGGATTTCCTTTGCTTTGCAAAGGCAGAGGAAAAAGTCATCAGCTTTAAAGTTTCTCACCTCCACTTCACTCAAGGTCACAACTGGTAATATAACAATGGAATTATTTTAAAATTACAAATGAAATCAAATACAGAGCAATTTGATATTTATATCACTAATATTAGGTAAGGTGTACATTTCCTGAATATATCATAATATATTTAATTATTGATGGAACAGGTCACCTCAAATTACATTTCTCAAAATGTGTCCTTAAAAGATTTCACAGGATTTGAAAAATGGTCAACAACTGAAAATCAAATGATGAATATACTTTAAGTTGAAAAAATATATTTTGTTCATCAGTCCAACGGTTATTACATTTTTAAAGAAAACAAATAAGATCTTAGTAGATATTCAATACCCAAATTGTCCCATTCCTTTGTCATGGCTTCATGCTCAGCCTTTCTCCTTGCATCAGCCTTGGCTCTTGCTTCAGCTCTAGCTTTTGCCTCAGCCTCAGCCCTAGCTTTAGCTTCAGCTCTGGAGTTGGCACCCTTTCCGGCATCTTTTTTATCACCCTTGGATTTAGCAGTGTCTTTTTTGCCTCCCTCTGGGTTTTTTTCAACTTTTTTGGTAGCTGTTTTCTCTTCTCCCTCAACCTTATCCTTTGAATTCTTTTCTTCGGTTCCATCTTTTCCAGAATCACCACTTTCCTTTTTATCGGATTTGTCTGCATCATCACCTTTAACTTCTGCAGCCCCCTTTTCAGCGTCATCGCCGTCAGTGTTCACATCTTTATCTCCTGCTTGCTTTTGGTCAGCATTTTCCTCTGTTGATTCTGTTTTATTTTCATCTTTATCTAAAGTGTCCTTAGATTTAACATCTGCTGTTTTACTTTCGTTACTTTCTGCAACTGAATTTAGAGAAAACATTATCAGAGCATAATGAATTTATGATTATTAGAGTAAACTCTATGCAATCCAAAATCGTCTTATACCCATTGTTTATTGGACTAAATGAGTTAATTTCACAAACTGCATGCCTGAATACAACACAATACTAACCATCAGTTTGCTTTGCAGATGAAGAATCCTCTTTTTGATCACTTTCATCAAGTTCTCCAGTCTCCTCTTGTATGTTACCCTCTTCTTCAATGTGTTCATCATCATAACTAGGTTCCATATCATCTTCAAGGTCTCCATCTGCCTCATACTCAGGACCTGTAGGCATTTCATTGTCATCTATCTCTATGTCATGATCAATCTCTCCCTCATCATCGTCATGTTCAGATCCTGATGCTTCATCTACAACATCCCAGTTATCTGTCATAAACATTTCTACCCCTTCTTCATCCTCAATTTCTTCCTCTTGTTCCTCATCAGCTTCGTCCATTTCTTCTCCTTGTTCCTCATCAGCTTCCCCCACTTCTTCTTGCTCTTTATCAGGTTCTTCATGCTCAGATTGAACAGTTTCGGCAGCAGACACTGCAGCTGCCTCATCTGCTGGGGTTGCCATTGTTTTTTTAGTATCAATGTCACTTCTGCAAATAAATAACAGTACAGAGATAACATTCATGACTTATAATAATCTTTTACCTTACATGAAAGTCAGAAAAGCTGTTCTCTGAAACTGTTAATAGAATCATTTCAAAACCCTATTTACCAATTCTGTAAATGTAAACTTATTTCCTTTCAGATTGCAGAACTATCTAAACATCTAAGAAGAAAAAGCTAATTTGTTACATCTATAAAATAAGGTACAATTTGTTACATCTATGAAATAAGGTACAATTTGTTACATCTATAAAATAAGGTACAATTTGTTGCCTCTATAAAATAAGGTACAATTTGTTACATCTATAAAATAAGGTACAATTTGTTAC
>NW_018408904.1:485719-571959 GCF_002113885.1 Mizuhopecten yessoensis | reverse complement strand
TGGGTATACTTTGTGGGCTGCCATAATCTGTACAACCTTCCATGGGTATACTTTGTGGGCTGCCATAATCTGTACAACATTCCATGGGTATACTTTGTGGGCTGCCATAATCTGTACAACCTTCCATGGGTATACTCTGTGGGCTGCCATAATCTGTACAACCTTCCATGGGTATACTTTGTGGGCTGCCATTTATGACAGTCAGTCCACAATTTTAATCCCAACCCTCTTTAGATGACTGCATGCTTTTACAAATACAACTGAGCTACCTGGTTATTTTATTGGCCAGTAGATCAGTTTATATAAAAGTCAGATTTGAGGTTAAAAGAAAAGATGTTATAGTCACCCTAAATTCCAACACCTTGGTAAGTCATATTCATAATTTAAATATATTGAACTCACATTAGCTAATAAGAAGGTACATAACCAGGTTAATATAGTCAATAATAAAGCATTAAGGCTGATGACTTCATTAAAATAGCTCACCGAACTTATAACATGTCAATCTCTTTTGCGACCCAACTGAATGCTGAAATGACATATTAGTTAAAGTTCATACAGAGCTTAATTTCTCTTTAACTAGATGTGGATAGGTATAGCAGCCTCAAAAATAGATGATTGTAGATGTGATGTTTGGTACATTCCCATATATCCACAATCATAGTAAAACGTTTTAAAACGTGTAAAACCATAGAACTATGACCATAATAACTACATAAACTTCATATAAAGTGTCCTTTTTAACATTTAATGTTGTTATAAAAAAAGACATGTTATAACTATTATCTTAGTTTAATTAATTAAATTAAATCATAATAATGCCTTTTTATCAACTACATTAATCTGGCTATGTGATATATTGTAACAGGAGATGGTAAAATACACGGCCAGACCGGTGTTCGAACCCAGGACCCTCCAAACTCTAACATATATGGGGCTAGTTGAACCTTAATGCTTTGATGAAACAGATTGCTTTTAAATTGAAACCTTAGTTGCCTAACTCAGTCTATGGGTCATTTCCATTGAGGTCCTGTCCTGATAAGATAAACGTGCCAATATCAAAATATTAGATAATTTTCCTCTTTGGGGCCTGGTCTTCCTAGTCCCAGGGGGCGAACCGGTCTCATTTTTTTAGGAAATGATTGCCCTCCCCCAATGAAGTTTCAGAGCAAATTTAGTTGAAATCTTCTCTGGTGTTTAGGAAGAGATGTGATTTAAAGCAAATTTAGCTAAGTTCACCTTCAGGGCCCCGCCCTCCTGGCCTCAGGGGTCGAACCAACCTCATTTATTTAAGAAATGATTGCCCTCCCCTAATGATGCTTCAGACTAAATTTGGTTGAAATCCTCTGTGGCATTTAGCAAAAGATGCGTTTTAAAGCAAATTTAGCTAAGTTCCCATTCAGGGCCCCGCCCCCTGGCCTCAGGGGTTGAACCATCCTCATTTATTTAAGAAATGATTGCCCTCCCCTAGTGATGCTTCAGACTAATTTTGGTTGAAATCCTCTTTGGCGTTTAAGGAGGAGATAGGTTTTAAAGAAAAAGTTGCGACAGACGACGACAGACGCTGCGCCTCGGCATAAGCTCATTATGGTCCTATGGACCAGGTGAGCTAATAATATTGATAATAATATACAATACTTATAGCTGCCTTTACAACATATGGATAATAGTACTAGTTGTAATTGATAAATAAAAATGGCTTACAATCACCATTATTTCTACTTCTAAAGGGTATACTGACCAACTTAAACAATCTGAAGATAACTGTCTGAGGAGGAGGAGTAAAAACGGAGATTTTTGGAAGGCAGAATTTAATCAGTGCTGGTAAAATGACGGTAGAGAGCTAATTTGAATGAATCTGTTGTGGGGCTGAAGGCAATATTTGGAGGGAGCTTATTCCACTTGGGTATGGTACGAGGGAAGAATCAAGCCTTTCTGGTCTGGGTTTTAGAGTGGAAAATTTGGAACGAAAGCCGATTGCTATGCCTGGAGTGTCTAATTGGGGGTGTCAGTCTGTCATTTTTGACTACATTGATGTGGTTGTTAACGATGTTATAGAGCATAGTTAGACGAGCATTTCTTCGTCTTTACACTAGAGGGCACAGCTTTAAGTGGTCAAGCAAATATGACACACTGGAGGTACGGTGATTGTATCTGCTTATTTAGCCATACCTTGCAGCCCTATGCTGTACCATTTCGGTTTTATCGATATCATTTCTGGTGTTATATTGGGAATTATCACAGAATTAAGTCTGTGGTATTATACAATAAAAAAGAAGATAATTATCTCAATGTGCATATAACTGTATAAGAAATCTCAGGAAATGACAATTAATGAATATCTGTTTCTAAATACGTTTAGAATATATTAAGATATGGATAAAGAGGCAGAGTGTCTGCCTGCATCCATTACTTATCCTATTGTATAATTATAGATGAATAAATAAAGGGTGGTAAGGTATGTATATGACGTCTGTGCAAAGAGCCCAAAGTGCAGCCGTGAAATATTATGTTGTCATTGATATATGTTACACTCTCTTCAGCAGCTCAGAAAATACGAGTATAGCTACTGTACTGTAGCACTCACAGTTACATTTTTACCATGTCTTACTGACTTACTCAAGTTACTGTGACCACGTTACTCTACTGTACAGCGTTTATCAAAGAAGGAAACGTGTGTTGTTATTCAGTGCCTGTCATGAATTAACTGCTAATCACCAGAATATTTGAATAACATCAATAATAAATCAAATTTATAATAAGCATTATTAAATAAAATTCAGACACACATAATTCAGAAACCTGTTTCCACTCCTGGAACAATGCCGGCCACAATATGCGCAGATCAGAGTTATCCCCCGTGCATTACTTTGCATACATGTACTCACTAGGGGACAATATTTTATTAGTGTTAGTAATTTACATTGTTTACTGAATGTTTCTGGTTAATTCGCGTATTTTGATAAAGATCAATACTAATAAGAATTTAATATACCTCATAGTATAAAAAGGTAAGGAGCAAAATCGTTTTTAAGTGTTGTAAAAAGAATGTATGGTTCCGGAAGTCTTTTTAGACCGGAAATGATTCTAATACTGCAAATAGCCGAAGTCACGTGTGAAAAGGCGTTCTCCGAAGCAGCGTTGTCTCATTTTTTTGTCAGGTGATGCAATATGAAAGCAAATTTCAAAGATGATGCACGCATTGTAGCAATATTATAAGTGCTTTTATTTTATAGTTATCTTTAAATTTGATTTTGTAATTTCAGATATCGGGAAAGTCGCAACGGTTTGCCCCCTAACAGGCCTAACCTCCGACTTAGTTCAATTTTAATAATTTGCCGATTATGGTGGTTAGGTTCTGATAAACAATATATGCTGTATTTAGCTATAAGGAGGCAGTACACAAATCGGATCAGTACCCAAATCGGATCACTTTTGGCTAAAATACTTAAAAATTAATAATTGTGTCAACAACAACGAGGGCATAAACGTCACAATTGACGGAGCCCCCGTAACATAAAGAAGAAATCAGTAATAACAATGATGTAATCTTAGATTAAGAACAGATAGCCATGCACCAGTTTTTGTCTAAGGTGGCAGTACCCAAATCGGATCGGTACCAAAATCAGATCACTTTTTGCAAAAATACTTATAAATAAATGTGTCAACAAATCGGTTACAACAATGATGTAGTCTTTGAATAGATAGCCATGCACCATTTTTTGTTTACAGATAATTGTTTTTAAGTTCAAATAGCCAAAGAAAACGTCATTCAAACTCAAATGATTTTGATTACGTTTTAAAATAATGGCGCATGAGACGACTATGCACTCTGTTTTGGACCGGACTAGGTAGGAATAAATTCACACTATAGAAATACTTTTTGCCATAAATGAATATAATTCCTCTTTAGATTTTTCAATGATTTAAAAAAAAAAGGTTTGCTGATCCGATTTGGGTACTGTCACCTAACAGATGATTAGTAGTTTTTAAGTTCAAATAGCACAAGAAAACGTAATTCAAACTCAAATGTTGGTGTTTTGATTACATTTTTAAAAAATGGCGCTTGCGACGACTATGCATTCTGTTTTGGACTTAAGGAATAAAATAAAATTCACACTGTAGAAATACGTTTTGTCATACACATTCTAAAGGTCATCATAAAAGGTTGATATGCTAACAAAAAATATTCATTTGAAGTGTAAGATACTGCAAAATTTAAGCCTTGATCCGATTTGGTCCCCGACATTTGCAAAAACCGGAGACACTGATTGGTGACTTCAACGTTCTATATAAATATCTCCAGTGAGCCCCGGGTGCTAATTTTGTTTGTGAGAACACCCATTGATATTCTATTTTTGACACAACCATAAATGAATATAATTCCTCCTTAGATTTTTCTATCACCTTATAAATTATATAATTTTTGAAGATTTCAGTTATAATTAAAATCAAAAGGCTTAAAAAACAAACTTTGAATAGCATACAGTAAGGGTTCCCGGTTGTTTCGCCCAAAAATCATATTTCTATTAGTGGTACGAAAAAAATGCTCGGTACCGTTGGAAAGATGGCTAATTTTCTCAAACCTCCTATATGCACGCCAAATGTATTCTCCTTCCGTGGACATGATTTTGTCCTGTGAAGGGATTATTACCAAACTTCGGGCAATGGGGATTCAATTTTGTATAAAAAGAGGATGTGGCCCCCCCCCCCCCTGCTCTAAATAAACCTTATGTTCAAATTCACAATGACTAGATTATCTTAGTTTCATGTAATAAGAAATCTTTGAGACTGAAATACAGTATCAATTTTGAGGGACTTTAAGTTTATGAACCATGAACGTGCACTTTCTTTCTTTTCACCTAACAGAAATGCCTTTGTTTATTAAACTAGGAAAAATTAATTACTTGAATGTAAAATACCTTGATAAAATTCTGTTGGGGATGGGGGAAGATAGCAAAGCACATTTGTGATATTTCATTGGTTTATGTAATATGCTGTTATATAAAAAAATATCTTATGAATAGGTCAGTTGTTGATACATGCACAAACTGTAACTCTGTTATTGGCAGTTAACTGATAGGTGCTTGATGCCATTTCAGTTTGTACATTGGTGCATTAGGTTTGTAAAAACTTCACATTGTGTATTTTAAGTAATTTTGTATTTTATTTCAGGTTACTGTAATTCAAGATGGCAGAAACTACTGAAAATATGGACACAAGTGAATCTATAACAGCTATCAGTCAAGACATTGATGCAACAATTAATGAACTGTCGGAGTTGGTGAAGGATGATGCTGTTGTTGAAGATAAGGAAGAAACAAAGCAAGATGAGGACATGGAAGATTCTGCTGGGAAAAAAGAAGGAGAGGAAGAATCTGCTGGGAAAAAAGAAGGAGAGGATTCCAAAGCAGCAGATGATTCTAAAGAAGAAGAGAAGGATTCTGCAGAGGCAAAAAAGAAGAAAAAGAAACCAAATGTCATTGATAAATCACAGAGACCACCCTTAGTCAGAGGTAATGATGAGATATTGGTTTTAAAAATGATAAAGAATGGATCTTTGACATAAATGTTAGCAGGGTTCGAAACTAATGGTAGACAGTCTGTTAAAAAATAGTATGATCTACTCAGTGAATTTTGAAAAAAAAAAATATCAAGCTGCCCTTCACAAGTTCTTAAAAATTTTGAGAAGTCCAATTACTAAGAAATGTACTGTAGTAGGTTCTCAAAAAAGGCGAGTCCCATAGGAAAAGCAAATAGTCCAAGCCTCGAATCGGTCACAAAATTCACTGAAGTACTCGATCATGCCTTATTGGAAGACGGACAACCGAAAATTTGGGCAAAGGATGGTTATGTACATAATTTATTGCTCTGTTTAGTCTCTGTAGTCATTGACGTATCACCATCCTTCTAATTCAGATTGAAACAAGTAGATCCACATTATGCAGAAAATGTCTCGCTATCATCTTAAACTGTTAACTATCACTTGATAATAAATTTTACAGATTAATGCACATTTTTAGACATTTGACATTTTTCACAATTTTTGGTATGCAGCATTTCTGTAGCTTTCTCTCGACTCATTTGCAAGTCATTGGTAGAAGACTTTCGACTTTCGTACATTTTTCATTCAGATCTGCTGTTTATCAGCATCAGTTTTATATTAGCTTATCCTACATTTGACTAAATTAATTTGAAAGAATTCCTTCTATACTGGTGTAAGTTTAAAAACTCTCAGTTCTAATGTAAACCACTAAGTTCTAGTATTCTATCAGAATCTGCAGTAGTACATCAGAGTTATATGAAATATATTCATATTTTTTTTTCTTTTCGTGAAGTCGTTCAAGGTGAAGTGATCATCAATAAATTCAAAATGAAAGATGCCAAGATGAAAGACTTTCTGACTATCCTCAGTAAAGCTGATAGCTTTGTTTTCGAGTACAATACTGAGAACACACAAAGTGATCAAACAGAGGAAAACAGGAACTATAGGATTGGGTATGTACATAAGTGTTTTTTGATGTGCTATAGTTTCTAGTTTTTCCTTTCAATGTCCCTGTTGGCCAGCTGACGATTTGACAATTTGTTCTGACTATACACAGCTAGGCCTACTGTGTATGTTTTTGTATTTCCTATGTTTGTCAGTCACATATGAAAATTAGAATAACGATAAATTGATGGTGCATGATAAGTGGCTCAAAAACTAATGTTCGTTGGTATGTCACACTGAAATGGCCTGGGAATAACATTGCATAAGAGATGTTTACTCTTATCAATAAACTTCTTCTTTGTAATGAAACCATCGTTGATTTGACATTTAATAGCAGACTGTTTTCTAAACTTTCTTTTATATTTGCTTGTTTTGTAGAAAAATAACGCTGACTTATTCCTCAAAAAAGGATTTCAAAGCTCTGTCAGTCATCAATATTCTTGCTGATCTGGTTGATTTTGATTCTGATATTGAAATAACAGCACCAGACATGATAAGGAACGAGTTGGGTAGGTTATAATAATTTCTGCATGATTTATGATGTACATTTCCTGTTGTATGTAGATATGACCGCTTATTATTGTCATACAAAATTGAGCTCTTAATTCATGAATTCATTCCGCTTTTT
Organism: Mizuhopecten yessoensis; assembly: GCF_002113885.1. Taxonomy (NCBI): domain Eukaryota; kingdom Metazoa; phylum Mollusca; class Bivalvia; order Pectinida; family Pectinidae; genus Mizuhopecten; species Mizuhopecten yessoensis. Next base: position 564,841 of record NW_018408904.1, on the reverse strand, counting down.
ACACTTGTCAAAGCTAAGGATTAAACTGTAACTCTATATAACACTGAACTTTTTTCTACAGTCCCTGATGAACACATCATATTTGTTTGAGCTATTCTGTTAAAACAGGCTCAATCCATTGAAGTTATTATCAGGGGGTCACTATGTATACCTAAAGAGACAACATTATTTGATATTTTGCAGCCTTTGTCTCAAAACATTGACCTACCACTGATTTAATTTAATTTTGCAACTCATGTGTGAGGAATGTTTTGAACTGGATTACCCTTGTCAACATCAGTGTCATTTAAAGCTAATTCATCAGTTTAAAGCAATTCTGTAGTGTCATCATTTGAATTAGATTTTTGAGATTTGCTCTAAAACAAAAAAAAAATGATGACAATTTCTATATCTCTTTTTTTTAATGGAACAGATGCTGAGTTATATGGAATACGAAGAGGCCTGATGAGTATGTATACATACTAGGTGTATTTAGTATAACAATTACATATTATAATACAACAGTTCCCGTGAGATTTCAGTGCATATGAATTTGCTGTAAGCATTACACACAGGCTTGTTGAACACTATTACAAAACTCTGGTACATTCATAACAACCAGAATTCTAGCTGTTTCATATAATCTCAATATATTTCTTACAAAAATAAGTCATTAATCAAATCCAGTTTTGTTTATAGTGAAATTATTGGACAAATACATGATAGAACACACTAACTTAAGCAACACTTATTTGTACAATATTTCTATTGTGACTGTAAAACTAGAGATGATAAAACAGATATACAATTAGTGTATAAGAAATTTTTGTTACAGTCAAATATTTGTATCTTTGATTCGATAAAGAAAAGATAGTTCCTTTTTCCTTTTGTTTCTATATATTGGTAAGATTTTTTTTTTCTTTCTGGAAATTAATCAGAAGAATGAGTTATGTAGGACAATTGTTATGTTGGGTATTAGCTGGTACTCATTAAAATGTTTTTATCAAGTTCTGAGTGAAGAACATAGATAAATAGATAATCAAACATGTACTGATCAAGTTCATGATAGGACACGTAAGTAGACCATACATTAAACATTAACATTCAATTAGATCATAAAACATGTATACCTCATTACAATTCATGTCATTGATGAGATCTGTACAATTCAAGTAGACCATAAAACAGTAAATATTACAAAAACAAACACTTAGACACGCCAGAAATGTGCTTACCATATTATATACATAACATTATAGCCAAAATTTTAAGATACAAATTGGTAGGTCTTAAAAATGAAAAGATAACTATATTAGGTTATCTGAAGGAATGTGTCAACAGAAGCTGGCGTGGAAGAAGAGGACACTGAAACTAGAGGATGCTTGACACAAATGTAGTTATCCTTAAAAAAGCCTTACAGGGATAAGTTTCGTCTGCCATTACTTAATAGTTTGTGTGACCTGAAGATGACAATTTAGATGACTGGAGGTTAGCCTCTAGACACACCAATCAAACTAGAGGATGTAGGTCAGCATCTATGGACGCAGTGAAAGGTCAAAATAGGGACTGTTAAACTACAGGAGAGGTCTGTCAAACCAGAAACTGGTCTTCTCCCTCACAAACTCAAGGAATACCCACCAACCCTCTCGCTGGTGATGTGAATTTCCAGTGTTATAAACAAATGCTGTGTAGTGTTTGTTCACCGACCAACAGGTAGCATCAGTGATATGCTCATGTGGTATACACATTTTGATGCCATTGTTTTGTTTATACTTGTGAAAATATTTGAACTACTTCATTTTAATTGAATTATGGGAAGAGCAGATTCATTGTGATAATCTGTATTTGAATATAGCCTTCCTTGCTCTTTATGATTTAATTATTAATGACCATTTGAAAGTAATGTTCATGATACATTTGAGTGTATATGTATATTCTTGCAATGCATGTATATAGCATATGAAAAGATTTGAGCTTTGAATATGTTGAGTTTGTCCAAGTGCATACATGTATGCATTTGGTTTCACTATGACCAGCTAGAATAAAATCACAACAGACTTGTATATCACAGAGGTATACATTTGTGTATAAATTATATCTAAAGATGAAGGTCATCTTGATTGTGTGATGGTTCCCTATTTCTTTAAAAAAAATGAAGTTATTTGACTGCAGATAACTTTAATCTGTTTTGATCAAATAAATGAAAGTCAAACTAAATGAATCAATATTTGAGGACCATGTCCTCCAATATATCAGTTTTTATTATGTACATGTGTACATGACCCACACATAAAAAAAAATGTGACAAAATAAGACAACTGGTCATATTGTCAAGGCAACACCTCTCCAGCCACAGTAACCAAGGTTACTCGGGTTAGAAGCAATGTGTGTAAATGGATAGTTTGTCAATTTCAGGTCAGGCTAAAGATAAAACTTTGTATGTAAACGACATAACAAATGCTACATCGGAAGAATTCTTACGGGCCTTAGTGCCCGATTGTACCAAAGCTCATATCCCAGTAGACTCTGAGGGCAACAAACTTGGGTAAGTATTCCTCCACATTTGGTGGAAGACCAGTCAAGTAAATACATTGTTATTACAATATATGGTTAGTGATTGTATTATTGATGGTGCTATATTAATGATAATAATAGGTCGTTCTTGAGATACAGTTTAAACTACTATAGGTCACCTGAGTCATTATCTTCATCAATCATTGACCATATATTATTAAGTTTTTAAAAGCACTGCACAAAATTTGATCAAAGGTAGTGGGTATAATCAGTAGGGTAATTAAAGGAATGAAGTTCTCCGCATGAAGAATGTAAGTTATTCATGTCGCATTCCTTTGACCTATAAGGGGCCCGTTTGATAATAAGGTGCCAATCTTAACTAGTTATTTTGGAAATAACATTTACATAAATAAGTCTTTCTGCCATGTTTATGGACTTGTGTAATCCCAAGTTGACTGAAATCTTGTGAATGCTAGAACTACTCCATCATTTGCAGAAAGATCTAGGCATGAAGAATATCAACTAGTCATGCCTTATACCTTCTATGCCAAATTGTGCCAGAAGCAACCAAAATAAACTCTAGTTGTATGAAGAAAATATTTTTTGTGAATAACCTTTATATTACATTAATCTCAAGTGGCTGGTTAATCCTGTCTGGCTCCTGTTTTGAATATGTTAACACAACGGTAGCTGTTATTCTTGAAGCTAAGCAAGAAATAATGCTATTTGTCTATCAATATAATTTTCTTTGAAAACAAGAGTGTCTAGACCTTTAAAAAGATCAGTGTCTGTCAGAGAGCAAGACCCATATCTGCCTTTCATTCATTTAAGAACTATGATTATAGATGTAAAATGACAATTGTCGATTACCAAAGTGTACCCAACTCTCAGGTGTCTGGTCAACCCCTTGGGGTACTTGTCGTGGACTGCCATGGTGAAATATAATTTATCACAGCCTATATATCTTCATAGTTCCTGACTTTTAATAATGTCATATCTTATGGTACAGAAAGTTTGTGTTAGCCATAAATATTAACATCAAAATGTACTTGAAATAATACCTGATGTTAAATCTAATTTCAGTTGGGCTGTGTTGGAGTTTAGAAATGCCAAGGAGGCAGATGAGTGTATGAAGACAGTCAAGGAAATTGAGCTTGGAACTGATAACAAGGTTGTTATTAGTCGTGCAGAATCTTCTGATCCAGCAGATGTGGCAAAAGGTTAGAAATCTATGTTATCCGTTTACAAAATTTGAATGAGGATTTCAGTTGTCCAAAAGTATGATTTTGAGCTGATTCCAATATTCAATGTGGCTGTCAGTGGCCATCTTAGAAGAGGCTTCTAGATGAATACTTTCAAAGAAATATCCTACAAAGACTTAATAAGGTATCATTACCCCACTTCTTTGATCCAAAATTTCATATATCTGCCAGTGGTTGTATGGGATTTTGTATGGTTCTATGTCATAGCATAGGAGAAATCCAGCAATAACGCCACTGGTGGTTTCTTGTAAAAAAAAAAAAAATTGGTGACATCCACATTTTTCAGCTAAGGAGCTTCACAAGAACAAGCCACCAAAGAGGAAGAAGGCTGTACAGACACCTGCCAAGGATAAGAAAAGGCAATGGAATCAGGGACCAGGAATGTTGGGACCTCGCCCCCTCATGTCCCCAAAGGGAGGCAATATGGGCAGAGGATGGTCACAGGGAGGAGGCATGTTTGCAGGAGGAGACATGCGGGGAACTCCCAGGAAAATGAACTCTAATGGAGGATTTGGCAATAAGAACAACCCAAAAGGAGCGTCCAATAAGCCGAGACCTCATACTGCAGGCATGCAAGGGCGCTATGGAAACCAGGGCTCTTTCGGTGGAAACCAGGGCTCTTTCGGTGGTAAACAAGGCTTTGGAAACCAAACGTTTGGAAACCGAAATTTTGGAAACCAAGGTATTATTTTTAAAGACTGTATGAGACATTGGATGGAAAAAGTAGAAAACGTGTAATGATCTCACTCATATATCATCAGAAAGTGACATATCAAATGAAATTGAAACAAAGTTCTGAGAAATTTAGTCTGACATAAAGATTATTTTTGCTTCTGTTTAAAATGGTATTCTTATAATTTGATATATAAAAAGCTGAGCCTTAAAACTGAAGGTTTGTACTGCTGATTTTTTTCAAATTAATATATAAACTCAAGTTTCTATTGAACCTAAATTTATGATTTCAGAATGGGGTAACCAAGGCTATGAGCGACAGGGTGGATACCAGGTAAGGGCTAAGTTTTTCTATTAATACTTGCATTACTGTCGACAAATTAAGATTACTTTACAAAATGATCTGCTTAAAACACATATCAGAATCAGTTTTTGATAGCTTGGTTCCTTTATTGAGTAGTGCGAGACAGTAGAATTTGATAGAATTAGGTCAATAAACAATATGTCTTTCAATTCCTTATTAAATATATATATATTGCTTATTTCTAAACATTTTCTTAAGGCGGGTGGGTAAGTATGGATTATGGAAAGTATATTTTTTTTACACAACCATTAAGTGTTTCTATGTGACATTTCAATGACTAGTACGTATGTACTCTGTCACCTTGGAGCTTAAGATATTGCTTGTGGCAATTCTATGATGGAAAGTTGGTTGACATAAAATAGTAACATACACATTACAGTGTGAAATAAATTTATATCAACTGGATGGAGATTTAACCTTGTATCTCTCCAATTTCTAACAATTCTCTGGCCCAGTTATACAGAAATAACACTACTCTAGCCCAGTTATCCATAAATAACACTACTCTAGCCCAGTTATCCATAAATAATGATTCTCAAGCCCAGTTACCCAGAAATAACAATTCTCTGGTCCAGTTATCCACAAATAACACTACTCTAGCCCAGTTATCCATAAATAATGATTCTCAAGCCCAGTTACCCAGAAATAACAATTCTCTGTGCCACTTTTATAGAATTATGACTTCTCTAGCCCAGTTATCCATAAATAATGATTCTCTAGCCCAGTTATCCATAAATAACGATTCTCTAGCCCAGTTATACATAAATAATGATTCTCTGGCCCAGTTATACATAAATAACGATCCTCTAGCCCAGTTATCCATAAATAATAATTCTCTAGCCCAGTTATCCATAAATAATGATTCTCTGGCCCAGTTATCCATAAATTATGATTCTTTAGCCCAGTTATCCATAGATAACAATTCTCTAGCACAGTTATCCATAAATAACACTACTTCTCTGGCCCAGTTATCCATAAATAACAATTCTCTAGCTCAGTTATCCATAAATAACAATTCTCTAGCCCAGTTATCCCGAAAACTTATATTCTGTAGTTCCTTTATTGTATTTTTGTTTTTCACTTTTCCAAAGTTTATCTATCCGGAGTTATGTTTAATGTGTAAACTGTACACACTGGTTCTCTTGTATCCTTATAATGATTATTTTTTCTGGGTTTTTTTTCCAGCAGGAGGATAACTATGGGTAAGTTTGTTAGAAATGTACTAGTGTTTAATATGGTCTGGGTACAATTCATACCTACCTGATGAGACTTACATTTGGTATATGCATCAGATATGCTTGTCATTACATTAAAGAGAAGAATTTCATATACTGCTTATCAAAAGTTGTAAAAAGATCATTTATTACTAGAGAAAACGTAGTGTAGATATTTATATGAACTACAGGTCACATAGACAACACTTCCTTTAAGAAAAGTGTGAGAAATACACATTAAGGCTAGCCAAAAACCATTGCATTTTGACTTAAATATTATTAGATATCCTCGAATGGTTAAATCACTGAAAGTTTTGGTTTCTAAGATTTTGTTGTCTTTTTTTCAGAGGTGGACGTGGTAATGTGGATGATGACAACATGCTGGATTTCTTACAATCTGCCATTATAGAGATGAAAAACAAGAAAAGGTATCAATATTTATTAATTGAAATATGCTGCAACTGCTGTATGTTGTACATGGTTTGAAATGTTATGATCATCTTATTGCTATCCAACAATACCTCTGGACTTTTACCCATAAAACCTTTTAGTTGCAAGGGAGTATGTATTGCTGTAAATTTGCGCGTATAGTGCACACTTTTTTTAGGTAAATATTGACATGTCAAAAAGGAGGTGCGCATTATATGCAGGAACAAGTTAAAATCGTTTTCAAATTTATATTTTTCTTCATATCAAATCTTTTTGTCAACGTCAGTTCGTTAATATTGCCATTCTGAAATTTGTATCAACCAATACAGTGTCAACAAAGCATGGCTAACTGGACCAAATACATCGTTTTTTGGAAGACTAGGCTTAGTGATTTGGTATAAAATAACCACAAGAACTAACATGGAACGGAGCCTATAATTGAAATTATTATTATGGTAAAACGCTGAGATGTCGAAACATAAGTTGATCGGCGGTTCTCTGGCATCGGAATTAGCTACACTTTCTTCGTTTGATTTCTGCAGGATTTGTCCATCATCCACTCGTTCCAAGCGGTATGGAGGGAGACCTTCATTGGCTTGTTTACTCCAATAAATCAATCGTTAATTAATCGCCGTTATAAACACCAAGCTACCTTTGATGGTACTTTTCAAGTTTGATACACGTTTATTTTCATGATTTGTTTTGCAAAAGATTTTGTTTATTCATTTTTTTTCTTCAAATCTGACCCCAAAAACGTAACCGCGCACTATACCGAATGCGCACTATACCCGCAAATTTATGGTAATTGCTTTATCAGTGTGTCCTTTGTTAAAGCCTTGTCCTATCTTCTGAACTCTTCTATAGAGTTTACACCATAGTTTCCTAACAATGAGTTCAATTGCTGATTACATTTTGGTGATCATCAGTCAGGGTTCAAAGGTCACACTTTTGAAGTACTTGGGTGAGTAGCAATCTGGATTTGGGGGAAATACTCATGTGAGCTCCCTCCTTTTATTTTATTAGCATGCTATTACATTTAAAAGGAAAGAGACAGCTTGCCTCCTTTAAAGTGCTTTATTTTCCCAAAATGAAGAAAAAATCAGGAATATCTTCCAAATTTCAACAAATACAATGTAATGCTATATTTTTCCAATTCCTGTAGGGACAGGCTAATGTAAAATTTAGGTTGAAAAATCACTGATGACATTTTCGAATTGGTGTGGAGTATTAACTGTTCGATTTCTGAACTGCAGTGTCAAGCAACAGTCCATGGGAGATGGATGGGGAGGCAGTGGTGCTTACAGCTCTGGGTATAGCCAGTATGAGGGATTCGAAGATAACCCAAAGAGGAGACGAGATAACTGGAACGATTCATCTGACAAAAACTGGGGATCTGGAAGGAGTAAATAGTTTTGTTATATACCATGAAGCAATTTCACATTATTTTAAATATGTGCCACTTTTATAGAATTATGACTTTAAGACCATACAATTGTAGTATTGTTCTATAATTTTTTGAAAAAGATATATAGAGGATATTTAATGGATATACCCTTATTTTTTTAAGAGTTGCTGAATACTGATATTTTAAACAAGACTTGGTGCAATATACAAGTAAATAGAAATCGGTTTATGCTATCATACTGATGAAAATTATATGATATTCAACCAGATACCTTTGAGTTTTTTTATTTACTTCCAAATTTATAACTACTGATATTTCACTGATAAAAATGTAATAAAATATTATTTACAAGCCCATAATCATGCCTTGGAAAGGTCAACCATTTAGTTTGAGAAAGATGATTTCTATAGCACTGTATTTGTTTCAAAGGTAACCAGGGAAATAGAGGACAACAGCAGCATGGGCTTGGAGTGTGGAAGACTCAGGGGGGTAATCAGCATAATAGAAACGACGGTGGGCGCAGTGGTGGTAAAAATTACAGCGGTGGTTATGGAGGTAAGAGAAATTATTTGTAACAACAATGTTACTGTAAACGAACTTATTTTAGTGCATTATTGAATTTAGCCCATTAGCACTTTGATGAATTGGTGCTTCCACAAAATATGTGATAGAAAACAAAATACGGGGACATAAATTGGTGCAATCCTAATTTAGCACCATGTTTAAAGCTCAAATATTTGAACGGAATATATAGAAGACTGACCATGTAGCTATATTTTCTATAAAAAAATTGTTTATCCAGTACAAACACTGATGTGAAATTGTTTTTGCTTCAGGTGGACAGTATGACTCGTACAGCTCATACAGTGGACGCTATTAATCTCTTTGATAATGGACTTCACACATGTGGTAAAACTTTAGACAGTATGACTCCTACAGCACTATACAGTGGATGCTATTAAACTCTGATGGACTCATGGCATGTGGTAAACCTACAAACAGTATGACCCCTACAGCTCATAAGGTGGATGTTGTTAAACTCATTGATGGACTCCACACAGGCTATTGTTATTGTGATATTTTTTTTTTTAAATCAGCTGATCATCAGGACAATTGGATTTTGTTGTTGTCTGACTTTGTGTTGAATTATTGTTGTAGTTAATATTGTTTAGTGCCACATCTAGAGATTTATTCTCATCTTAGTGGCAAAAAATGTCATCTCTGTTACTTATTTTCATTGTCATATTCGACAGTTAATTATTGTAAAATCATAATCTTTGGATATAAGTTGTAGAAGGTACTGTACAACTATTCAGTAGTCTAATTTCAGGATATTATAAGGCTTCCATTTATTTGGTTCATTAAATCATGACAAAAACCACCAATTCATTGTGTACTAACATTATCACCATCATTCAAATGTTGAATAAAATTCAGTGTATAAGACTCTCAGCTTTAAGTCATTTCATTAACTCACCATGCACTGAGCCCCGGAGTGTATGGTATGGTGCAGCATCCGTCGTAGCATCCGTCATCAGTCTGCCAACTTTTTAGCCCACACTCATCAGAAAGTGGGCTAAAATCGCCTTCTGTCCATCGGTCGTTCAATAATTTCTGTTATTGCTATTTCTCAAAAAGCACTGAATAAATCATTCTCAAATTTCATATGTAGTTCCCCATGGTCCATAGTTTTGCATGTTTCATTTTTGAACAGACAGGAAAACAAGATGGCCACGAGGTAGCCATCTTGGATGTTGACAGCACAAGTTTGTTATCGCTATTGCTAAAGAAATAAACAAGAAGTCTCAAACCCAGCTGTATGATATTTATTAGCTCACCTGGCTCGAAGGGCCAAGTGAACTTATGCTGTGGAGCGGAGCCAGTAACATGCTGGGATGAAGGGCTACCAATTTTGTTCAAATAAATGACCTTGACTGATATTCAAGGTCACGGGTCAAATATGTTAAAATCTTGAAACAACTTCTTCTCAATAACCAAAAGGCCTAGGGTGATGATATTTGGCCTGTAGCATGCTAGGATAAAGGACTACCAAGTTTGTGCAAATGAATGACCTGGACCCACTTTAAAGGTCACAGGGGTCAAATATATTGAAAACCTTTAAACGACTTCTGAAAGACTACCAAGTGAATGACCTTCGCCCGTAATTAAGGTCACAGTGGTCAATATATGTTTAAATCTTTAAATGATTTGTTCTGTATAACCAAAAGGTCCAAGGTAATGATATTTTGCCAGAAGCATGCTGGGTTGGAAGACTATAAACTCTTTTCAACCTAATGACTTAAATGTCCTTGTTCGACATTCAAGGTCACGGATGTCATATGTTTAAACCTTTCATAGGTTCTTATGAATCAAACACTGATATTCTGCCTGTAGCTGTATTTTAGTCCACTTTTAAGATTACAAGTGTGAGATTAATACCAGGTGAGCGATGCTGGCCCATTGGGCCTCTTGTTCAAAAGTTACCACAAGATGCTTCTACTGTTGAAAATCAGACTATCAATCCAATAGAAAAGAGAAAGAAAAGGAATAGATCAAACTTGCATAATAGTAATGAAGATCTTCTGAGGGTTGATGCCAAGATCACTTTGCTATCTCATTTGTTTAAATGGCTTCTTAAAAATTGGTGTACCCACACATTCATGCTAACTCAAAATTACTTCATTTCTTATCGCAATTGATTATTGCCTTATTTAATTTTAAAATTCAAAATTTTTCTATACAACACTTTTTCTTTTAACACCTATCAATTTCAACACATCTATATGACTTGAACATCAATTTGCAAGGATTCTGCTGATTTTGTTAGGTTTCGGAAACAGCATTTGCATGGTCCAGTCACCAGTGTTAACAATTTATCAAGTCCTACACAACACTACATAAATAACAAATACAAAACATAAATTCACTTATTTCTGCTACTTTAACCAAAAAAATCATTCTTGGAACATGCTATCCCTAAGGGGTTTTCCACAAACGAGTAAAGTTAGTGTGATTGAATGCACAACCATTATACGATATTTCCTCAATGTTTATAGATGTCTTAATCGATTATAAGAAAAAAATAGACAAAAACAATGTTACTTGACATATATTTATTTCAAATAAAAATAAAAATATTCTATTTTAATTAATTGATTTTTGCTGCATGTTCTCTGGAACATCTTTTTTTTCTAAATTTAGATATGACATAAAACATGAGTGATTTATTTTAATGTCTAAGGGTTGGGTAATAATATATGAACATATGTATTCCATAGCAAAAGTATTGGGAAACGTATATGCATGTCATGGCATTCATCAATCTTAGTAAAATTATATCTTCACATCTCTCCCATTTACTGATATGTTAAGTGGAACATGTCAGTAAGCGGGAGTGATGTGAATATGTAATTTTAATTACATTGGGCATTCATATGGGTATGAAAATTACAAAAGAAATGTTTTATGGATGAGCTAAGTTAAAGAATAAACATCCGAAATGCAGATTATCATATAACTGATAAGAAAACATTATATAGTCAGATACCTTATGTTTCTGTTGTGGAATAATTTTCTGTCGGAGATTTGTGTTCTTCAGTTTGAGATTTCAAAAATACATATTATATATGTTACCTGTATTTTTAACTTGTCTATTCGAAGAACAGGGGGAGCTATAGGCAGTACTTACAGCGTCAGGGTCCCACTTGGTTAAGGTTTTTGGGCAAGCAAGAGGCCTAGGGTGATGATATTTGGCCAGTAACATGCTGGGATGAAGGGCTACCAAGTTTGTTCAAATAAATTACCTTGACTTATATTCAAGGTCACAGGGGTCCAATATGTTTAATCCTTTAAACAACTTCTTTTGAATAACCGAGAGGCCTAGGGTGATGCTATTTGGCCAGTAACATTCTGAAATGAAGGGCTACCAAGTTTGTTCAAATAAATGACCTTTATCCATTTTCAAGGTCATAGGGGTCAAATATGTTAAAATCTTAAAACAACTTTTTCTGAATAGGGTGATGATATTTGACCAGTAACATGCTGTGATGAAGGGCTACCAAGTTTGTTCAAATAAATGACCTTGACCGATATTCAAGGTCACAGGGGTCAAATATGTTAAAATCTTAAAACAAATTTTTCTGAATAACCAAGAGGCCTAGGGTGATGATATTTGACCATTAACATGCTGGGATGAAGGGCTACCAAGTTTGTTCAAATAAATTACCTTGACTGATATTCAAGGTCACAGGGGTCAAATATGTTTAAACCTTTAAACAACTTCTGAATAACCGAGAGGCCTAGGGTGATGATATTTGGCCAGTAACATGCTGGGATGAAGGGCTACCAAGTTTGTTCAAATAAATGACCTTTATCCATTTTCAAGGTCACAGGGGTCAAATATGTTATAATCTTAAAACAACTTCTGAAGAACAACCAAGAGGCCTAGGGTGATGACATTTGGGCATTAACATGCTTGGATGAAGGGCTACCAAGTTTGTTCATATGAATGACCTTGAATCATATCCAAGGTCTCTGGGGTCAAATATGTTAAAAACATTTAAATAACTTCTTCTGAATAACCAAAAGGCCTAGGGTGATGACATTTGGGCATTAACATGCTGGGATGAAGGGCTACCAAGTTTGTTCAAATGAATGACCTTCGCCCATATTCAGAGTCACAGTGGTCAATATATGTTTAAATCTTTAAATGATTTGGTCTGTATAACCAAAAAGTCCAGGGTAATGATATTTTGCTAGAAGCATGCTAGGTAGGAAGACTATAAACTCTGTTAAAACTAATTTCCTTGTTCGACATTCAAGGTCACGGGTGTCATATGTTTAAATCTTTTAATAGGTTCTTATTAATCAAACAATGATATTCTGCCTGTAGTTGTATTTTAGTCCACTTTTGAGATAACAAGTGTGAGATTAATACCAGGTGAGCGATTCAGGCCCATTGGGCCTTTTGTTGACATAACCCCTAGAGGCCGANAGGAACTTTTAGACATGGAACATATATGTATGGAGAAGTGCACAACACTTTTGGATTTTGAACATGACCCCCCAGGGGGCGGGCCAGAGGGATGGGGTCAAATATTTTCAAAACAAATTCAGTCTTAATAGCATATCAAATCAAACATTATAATGATCGAGTTCTACATTTTACAGCAATTCATTTTAGCAAATGATGATGGGGGTGGGGGGGGGGGGGGGGGGGTACTTAAGGGGTTAACTTTTTCTACAATGTTTGAGGTAGGAACTTGAAACTTTTACACATGGTACATATATGTATCAAAAAGTGCACAACACTTTCTGATTTTTGATATAACCCCCATGCAGGAGCCGGGCCAGAGGGGGTGGGGTCATTGGGATCAAATATGTCAACAACAACAAAAAGAAAGAAAGAGACTTATTATGAAAGTGAACAAATTAAATAGTAAGTTCATTTTAAATTATTTTGACATGTAAAGACAAACACTAGCATCAATATACTCTGTAAGGCACAGCAAAGGCCCAAAACCATAAAAAAAAAGTTACTGACATAGGTTTAAAAAAACCCAAATAACACAACAAGTGATGATGGCTTATTAGATTCACAAGTGTTGGCAATAGACGAGCTATGCTATTCTACTACAGCTCTTGTTCTCTATATTTTACAGTATTTGTTCAATATTCATGTTGATTTTGTAAAATTTCTTCTTAAAAGAAAGATAGAAGTACAATAGTTTTTTTTTTGTAAATCAGTTTTACAAATATGTAGCATATCATGTTGAGGTCAACTTTGAACATTGGCTGGTGTCAAAATATATATATTTGTAAGGTCTAGAGTTGTGATACTCTGATATGCTTTAGAAAGTCCGAGTGTTTTTACATATAATAATCAGGTAAGGTCAAAGGTTAAATTTTTGTGCCAGTTCAGCTTATCATGTGTGTTTTCCGTCTTCCATTATTTTTTTCTATGAATGATATCTTCTTAAGAACTGGAGGACCTAGGGCCATGATATTTGGCTAGTTGGTATCTTGGACAGAGTCCTATAAAGTTTCTTCAAATAAATAACCTTGACCTACTTTCAAGGTCACAGGAGTCAAATATGTAAAAACCTTTTATTCCACTTCTTCTGAATAACCAGGAGGTCCTGAGTGGTGATACATGGCCAGTATGTACCTGGCCGCCAGTATGTACCTGGCCTAAAACCACCGCTACTAGATGACCTTTACCTACAATTAAGATCACAAGAGTGTTAAATTTTTTAAACATCTTCTGCAAAAATAATAGGCCAGACCAATGACCTGGTAACATAATGAAAAATATATAAAAGGACAGGTCTTTAATAAAAAATGAAAATAAATAAATTGGCATATAATGTCTATAAGCCATTAAGCAAACTTTTATAAAAGAAATGCTGTAAATAGAGACTTGCCAGTGACTATAGGCTGATAAAGGAGAGCTCAACAGAGACCATAGACTGATAGAGAGTACAAAAATTACAGCTTTAACTGATTAAGAAGAGCTCACCAGTGACTGCTGATAAAAGTGAGTGTAGAATGATAGAGGAGCTCAATAGTGACAACTAACTGATAAAGAAGAATTCACTAGTGAGATCTGATAAAGAAGAGCTTGCTTGTGACAACTGATAAAGGGGAGCTCACCAGTGACAACTAATTGATAAAGGAGAACTCACCAGTGACAACTAACTGATAAAGGAGAGCTCACTAGTTAGAACTAATAAAGGGGAGCTCACTAGTGACAACTAACTGATAAAGGAGACCTCGCTTGTGACAACTGATAAAGAGGAGCTCACCAGTGACAACTAACTGATAAAGGAGAGCTTGCTTGTGACAACTGATAAAGAGGAGCTCACCAGTGACAACTAACTGATAAAGGAGAGCTCACCAGTGATGATTGACAAAGAAAAGCTTACCAATGAAACCCGCCCAATAAAGGAGAGCTCACTAGTGACCTGCTTAACAAATAAAGGTCAGCTAGCCATTGATTGACCACTTACTAATAGAAAAAGGAGCTAACCATTGACTACTTACTATTGAAGTTGAGATCACGAATGACAAGTGATAAAGGAAAACTCACCAGTGACTACTTATTGATAAAGAGAGGTCACCAGTGACTACTTATTGATAAAGAGAGGTCACCAGTGACTACTTATTGAAAAAGACAGGTCACCACTGACTGCTTAGTAAGTATACCCATATACTTACTGTTATTATATGTTACATATATTGGTGATGCCCATAGAGGGAAAGCTGACCAGTGATGATGCTGAGTAAATATAAGGGTTCATCAGTGACTGCATGATACAAAGGAGAGCTGATCATGCAGTGACCTTAAATTGAAACAGGAGAGCTTGGTAACCAGTAATCATTAAACTGATGACCATAGCCTTATAAAGGAAAGCCTGCTATTTGTCAGGAATAGGTATGCAAATTGTTTAAGTTTGTATACTGTCTACATCAATTAAAATTCATCTTTTTTTGCTGTTTCAATCAACACATGAGAAATTATACAGCCCTTAAAATACTGCTTCCTATGCCAAATTGATCAACACATTCATGCGTTACTTTGGTGAGCAGAGCCTTTCCCTGGAGTGTAGTGTAGTACATAGCTAAAATATTTAACTAGTGGCACTGGGATGTTCCTAACTGAAGGTTATAAAGAAAAATATTACCTGGGTAAACTAAGGGATAAGATATCAAAAGCTCTGCCCATTGCAGGACTTTAGCTTGTAATGAGTGAGGGTTAGTTGAGATTCTCCGTCTCATCTCAGTATTTGTCCCTCTCCAAAATTGTTTCAACAAAAATGAATAATTTCTGCATCAACTGCCAAGCTAGGATTATGGCTCAATCTGAGTTCTGATTATAAAAATATATATGAAGTTGCTTTATATAGATATTCCCAAGCATATCTATTCACCTAAGTTTTCAAGCATTAAACCTCAAATCTCCATTGAGGTCATTAAATCTCAAATCTCCATAGATTATTTTTTCAGTGATTTATATCATAAAAATAAATTAAAGTCTATATTTAGGGGAAATCATGTCCATTGGGGTGAAGAACATAGTGAGAATCAAAACGTAATTAAATAATTTGTTTCCCAAGAAAATTGCAAGTTGCATAAATGAGAATCTTGTCAAATTTGGAATCTGTAAAAACTTGACTAGCAAGTTTTGATGATTAATAAGTTGCTTGTGTGAAGGCAATCCAACATTGCTAGTTCTATCTATAAAATGTCAACAAATAGACAATTTCACGCTGTAAATTGCTTATAAAGCAAGCGATTGCAACATGGAAAAAATATCAGTGGCAGCGGTGGGATTCGAACCCACGCCTCAATGAGACTGGTGCCTAAAACCAGCGCCTTAGACCACTCGGCCACGCTACCTCACATTCAAATACCGATGTATATAGGCTCTTTATTTCTTAAATAGTATTTTATTATGTTCGTCGTATTTGTGGATATGTTAAATTTTAGATTTTGTTTATTCATATAATATCCTAAAAAAATGTAATTATAAAAGACCTCTTGATATGTTTTTGGATTGGAAATATCAAAATTATATTTAATTTCTCATTCGGAATAGAATTGTCGGAATGCATCTGCTATTTTCATACCAAATACACTGTAGTAAACAACTTACGTGACCTCATGATACTTGCGGAGTCAAGGCTCTTTTTGCAGCAAGAAAACAACGTTGTCTCACGAGGTCACAGGCCGACAGCCGAACTAGCGACTGGCAGTTGTAAACATCAGGTAAGAGCTTGCCTAAATCTTACATAAATACAATGTTCTTTCGTTTTGAAGAGTTTAATTTATTACTTGCCTAATATGGCACATGTTTTTTAAAAAGTTTGCATCATGTTTTATTGTCGGACTCTGTCCCACCACAGGGTTTCGAATGAATACAACTTCCATCCAATATCAACAAGACTATTTGGTCCCAATGGCAATGGTGCTGATGCGAATAACGCTATTCATATTTTTGTATCCTTTACACTTCATAACCTGTCACCAATAATTCTACGATGTAGCATCTGGAGGTGAACTGTCAACTGTCCTGTTTACTGCAGGAAGAAGCCGACAATACTCCATGGTACTGTGGTGTTGGGTGTCAAGTTTTAGGCCACTAATGTGGATATTTCTGAATAAATGTACAAGAGCAAAATTAAAAACCAATATTCGTGTCACAATGTTTATCAACTTCATGTTTAGTCTTTACTTAAATGTAGACTGTTCGACAGTTTGCAATCACTTCCTTTACTTCATCCTCCATATTCCAGAGGTTTATACGCTCGCATAGTCATACGGCTCTGCACCTCTGGAATATGTTACGTTCTCAACACCCCTGGAATATGTTACGCTCTCATATTTTTATATATTTTGCGTCGTCAGAGCAGAGGAGGCCAGGTATTAATATTAGTACTACCCTGGAATATGATACGCTCTTATACCTTCTGTATGCACCCCTGGAATATGTTACGCTCTTATACCTTCTGTATGCACCCCTGGAATAAATGTCACCGTATTCGAAGGCTCTGTACATGCTACCTTGTGGGTGATACAAGAACATCATTTTCATGAAATCATCAGCTGGATTTGAAGTTGGGTGTCACTCCTTTGTGTTTCCTGTACCACATGTGGGATCTGTCTTGGTATAGATATGGTAGACAGAAATCTGAAAATTAAGATTAGGTCATGATGAGCTAGATGAGGACAGTATAATTACTTGTAGATGTAGATTGTTGAAACCTGTCGAATAGAAGTACATAAGTTAACCGGTTTGGTTATTCAGCTGAAACTGAACGTAAGTATTAGAGGCTTCACAATTCTGTGGTAAGTACTAAAAAAAAAAAAAAAGCTACTGAGTTTTGTTGGATGTTATACTGTCTGCCATCACACCAGAAGCATGACTGTACTGTGTCTTTATTTTTCAGTTGATGTATGTGATTTGACGTAGAATCGCATTAACCTAGATATTCTCTTGTTTAATAGCATTTCTCTTTCTTATTTGATCTTGTTCATAACACCAGATCATGTTGTAGAGGTTTGCATTTCTATTTGCAGGTTGAAAACCAGCAACAATTTAAAGATGCATAAATTCAGATTGCTTTGGGGTATTCCCTGTGACAATCAACTATTCTGTTGAGAAGTGGAGACCGTCACTGGAACAACGATCAGTGCATTAAACCACGTGAATAACTACATTGTGACTGAAGACCGAGGACAATTAATCAGATTTGAACAATTAGTTTCATTGAAGTTAATAAGTAAACAAAGCTAACTTTATATCAAGATGTCGGACACAAATACAGAAAAATATGACAGTGATGATGATTGGGACATGCAGCTCTATCCTAAAGAAAGCAACGACTCCAGCAATGATGCGTCAGATGAGCGTGAGGATACAGAGGAAAGTGATAGTGAAGAACCTGCTATGCCACCACCAATGACACTGAGGCAAAGAAGACTAAGCAAATCTGTTGCTCTGGCATCACTTAACACTGCTCAATCAAACTCAACTGCTATGAAATTAAAAATGACCACTGCACATGCACGAGCAAAGTTTAATTGGGCTTTGGCTATTAGAAAGGCAAAATTATTAAATGATCCATGGAAAGCCTTTCATATTGAGGATATTGATTCCGAAGTTTGTATCAGACATCGCTATAACCCACATAAAAAGACATGGTTAACAGATGAGGTTAAGGTCAAGATTGAATCCAAGGTAAGCTTAAAGCTATGTGTTTAAGGTTTCAGATACATTTATTGGGCAAATATGAGAAAAAAATAATGATTAAGTATGGAATTGACAATTGGCATTTAATTGTAGTATGGCTATTATATTGATGTACAGTGATTTTTTCTTGTTAAAATTTTGATAAATTTATGAGTTGTGTCTTGTTTTCAGTCATTCAACAGAGGAGCAATGAGAAAGTGTTACCGACTGTAAGTACCTGGTATTGCATTTAATTTAATAGTTATGTACATGTATTATAACTCTAATCCCTATTGGTAAGTTAAATGTTGAAGCTGCCCAAAAATTACATTTGCTTAATGAATGTGGCTGCTGTACCCTATTTCAAACAAGCATCAAAGTCTGGAAACCTGCTGTATGATATGCTTTTAAAGCATTTATTTAAAACAATAATTCTAAAATATCAAGCAATATTATGTAATTGACCAAATCTTTATAGCTATTTATGTGTTGTCAGCTGTTAGCATTACAAAATATGTCAATGTGCTTTTGATGAAAAACATGGTAATGTAGTCTTTACCTAAAGGATTCATAATTGTCTGGTGTGTTGAGGAAGGTACTTGATGTCCCTACTTGTGATTGACCTATACTGGTAATAACAGTTAAGGGTCACTGACCTCTCAGGTGTAAACAATCTGCTGGTACTGTGGATGGCCTGACCTGATCCTAATCTTGGTCAGTGAAGTCTGACCCCATTCTTTCTTGATTTCGGTTAAAGTAACATTTCTACATAACATTTTTCAGATTTCGCTAAAATTAATTATCAATAAGTTTCCATTCCTAACAGGGAAATGTTGTTAACTTTTCTGAATATAATTTGCATTTTGTTCAGTATTGATGGAAATCCAGGAAAAATGTCAACAACAGCACAAATTATCTAAAGGTCATAGGTGTGTATTGATAAACGGAAGTAGGAAGTACATCCCTAGTCGAATTTCCAATGTAGGGAGACAGTATCACAATTTCCGCATATTCTAATGTTTAATATTAAACTGATGAATATTGTATGTTTATTATTGACAGAACAGTGTTTCTCTCAATATTAAAGTTTTTCAAAGCAATGCAGGCATTAATTCATTTTTTTTTTAATCAATGAGCCACATGAACCGGCTACCTATTTCACTTCTGTGAAGTTTTTCAAGAAAGATAATTCTTACCTGCAATTACAATGTGCATATGGTTTTATTATAAAATGTCAATTTTTAATCGTTTATAGATAATCTATTTGACATAATTTCAGCATTTATTAAATTGATATACATTAATGCAATAATAATCTATGGAAGTATCATTTTTATAGATATTATTTTGCAAAAAATTGTGTCTTTCATTTTTTTTTCAAAAGTCACTCCTTTTTACATAAATTTCCATTTAAATTCCTTAAAATTATGACAACCTATATTTTTTTGTGGCAGAAAATTTTCTTTACTTCAAAGCAATATAACTACAAAATTTGAAGAAATTCTACTGAGAAATGGCGACACAATCCTATTACCTTAAGGATCCCTGTACCTCTGCCAAAAATGATCAATATTCACTGAGACCTTTTTTCCTGGCTTTATTACAGTTTTGGAAGTCATTTCTGAAAACAAAAACAAATAATAAAGATGAAATTAACTTAATAAAATCAATAGTGTTCTGAATGTTGTCAAGACAGGATTCGAACCCTGAACCTTAGTGATGGGCTGATGATCGATCACCTTAGCGATGGGCTGATGATAGATCACCTTAGTGATGGGCTGATGATTGATCACCGTAGAGATGGGCTGATGATCGATCACCGTAGAGATGGGCTGATGATCGATCACCTTAGCGATGGGCTGATGATCGATCACCGTAGAGATGGGCTGATGATCGATCACCGTAGAGATGGGCTGATGATCGATCACCTTAGCGATGGGCTGATGATCGATCACCTTGGTGATGGGCTGATGATCGATCCCCTTAGCGATGGGCTGATGATCGATCACCGTAGAGATGGGCTGATGATCGATCACCGTAGAGATGGGCTGATGATCGATCACCTTCGTGATGGGCTGATGATCGATCTCCTTAGTGATGGGCTGATGATAGAACACCTTAGTGATGGGCTGAAGATCGATCACCTTAGTGATAGGTTGAAGATCGATCACCTTAGTGATGGTCTGATGATCGATCACCTTAGTGCTGGGCTGATGATCGATCACCTTAGTGCTGGGCTGATGATCGATCACCTTCGTGATGGGCTGATGATCGATCACCGTAGAGATGGGCTGATGATCGATCACCGTAGAGATGGGCTGATGATCGATCACCTTCGTGATGGGCTGATGATCGATCCCCTTAGTGATGGGCTGATGATTGATCACCGTAGAGATGGGCTGATGATCGATCACCTTAGGGATGGGCTGAGGATCGATCACCTTAGTGAAGGGCTGATGATCGATCACCTTAGGGATGGGCTGATGTTCGATCACCTTAGTGATGGGCTGATGACAGATCACCTCAGTGATGGGCTGATGATCGATCACCTTAGTGATGGGCTGATGATCGATCAAATCGAAAATCAATTGGTTTGACCATTCCGATTATCGATTACAAATTCTATTATTGATATAATTGGTTCTTCATTGAACTTGTAGTCAAAGTGTTAATGTTTTCAATGTAAAAAATGTATTGAAATGAAATTCATTCATTACA
This sequence comes from Mizuhopecten yessoensis, assembly GCF_002113885.1. Lineage (NCBI taxonomy): Eukaryota > Metazoa > Mollusca > Bivalvia > Pectinida > Pectinidae > Mizuhopecten > Mizuhopecten yessoensis. The sequence continues at coordinate 543,555 of NW_018408904.1, read as the reverse complement.
AAAGAACGAAGCCTAGTGTAGTATAGTTACAACTCTGTCTATAGGTAGCAGTGTTGTCACTTAATTTGGGTATTCAGTCCCATAAAATTATGAACTGATTATGCAATAGATCATCAATCGGTTTACTACTTCCGATTACAAACTGATTATCGATTATGATTTTAAACCAATTGCCCATCACTACTGAATCTCCAATCAATATACCAGTACTGTCACTCTAACTTTAAGAGCTACCTTGTCAACAGTGATAGACTGTCTTTGTATTAAAAAAAATACATATAGACGAAATAACATACATTCAACACGAATATAAATTTTCAAGGTCTTTTAAGTAGAAAAATAGCGGGATTTATTTCTACCTTTAAGGTAAATTGAAATAAAATGAGGAAGTACATCTTTAAACACTGACAGAACTATAGAAGAAGTGGTACCAATTTAGTTATTAGATACAAATTATGAATTATAAGTTATAAATACTTACTTAATAAAAATCTGTGTATTTATTCTTGTAAGCATAAAAAATCTGTGTATTTATTCTTGTAAGCATACAAAATGTATCTGGAATTGTCCAATACCAAACTGATGTAATATTTTCTTTGTTTTGTGTAGTTGTTTTTTAGTGATGATAAAAATTGATTTAATATTTGAACAGAATGCAAGAATGCATTTGTTTGAAGTTTATTTGCCTAGTACAAAAGAAAAGGAGTAGAATTCTGATAGCAAATTATGTTACGTTATTTAAGTTTATATAGTAATTGACTTGTCAGAATTAATGATACAAATGATGTACTGAGAGGTAATTAACTACGTTTTAGTTTATAAAGTATTGTCAGAATTAGTGATGTCATTAAGTAACGGTTTGACACGGATCATTTTCAATAGGTGAGCACTATCATCTAAGTATGGCCTAATGTACATACGTGTACATGGTGCACAGATGCAGGCCACGTTAAAAGTGATCACTAAGTCATGTCGTATAACAAAATAGTGTGTGCATGAGGCTTAGGTTTAATTACCAACTTACCAACCAAAGTCATCAAAATTTCTATTTACTAGTAAACAAGGTAATAAACAGGCAAAATGTTATGTTTTTAATGCTGACTGACTGTTCCTTGTTTTTTTTAATACAAACGGGTAATACAGTAATATATTCTCCTCATAGCATGCCTGTTTATCCAATAGATGACTTCATATCTGCAATATGTTGTAAAGAATTTATGATCATGTATGATCAATCCTCAGCTGTTGGGATGGTTATTTGTGAAAATGTGAAGGATTATTAACCTAAATATTGACACGATAGTAGGGCCCTGTCGTCCCTGTGTGTGTGTGTGACACGATAGTAGGGCCCTCGCGTCCCTGTATGTGTGTCTGCCACGATAGTAGGGCACTGGCGTCCCTGTGTGTGAGTCTGACACGATAGTAGCGCCCTGGCGTCCCTGTGTTTGTGTCTGACCCGATAGTAGGGTCCTGGTGTCCCTGTGTGTGTGTTTGACACGATGGTAGGGCCCTGATGTCCCTGTGTGTGTGTTTGAAACGATGGTAGGGCCCTGGTGTCCCTGTGTGTGTGTATGACACGATGGTAGGGCCCTGGGATCCTTGTGTGTGTGTCTGACACTATAGTAGGGCCCTGGCATCCCTGGGTGTGTGTCTGACACGGGAGTAGGGCCCTGGCGTCCCTGTGGGTGTGTCTGACACGATAGCAGGGCCCTGGTGTCCCTGTGTGGGTGTCTGACACGATAGTACGGCCCTGGCGTCCCTGTGGGTGTGTCTCTGATAGCATCTCCTGCTCAGTCAGGGGAGGAAGTCTGTTTAGCGAGGTACCATTAATTGAACAAGAGCTGAGCACTTCTGTGCTAGACTGGCTTTTTATAGGCTAGTTGACACGATAGTAGGGGCCTGGCGTGCCTGTGTGTGTGTCTGACACGATCGTAGGGCCCTGGCATCCCTGGGTGTGTGTCTCTGATAGCATCTCCTGCTCAGTCAGGGGAGGAAGTCTGTTTAGCGAGGTAACATTAATTGAACAAGAGCTGAGCACTTCTGTGCTAGACTGGCTTTTTATAGGCTAGTTGACACGATAGTAGGGCCCGGGCGTCCCTGTGTGTGTCTGTCACGATAGTAGGGCCCTCGCGTCCCTGTATGTGTGTCTGCCACGATAGTAGGGCACTGGCGTCCCTGTGTGTGGGTCTGACACGATAGTAGGTCCCTGGCGTCCCTGTGTGGGTGTCTGACACGATAGTAGGTCCCTGGCGTCCCTGTGTGGGTGTCTGACACGGTGGTAGGGCCCTGGTGTCCGTGTGTGTGTGTCTGACACCATAGTAGGGCCCTGGCGGCCCTGTGTGTGTGTATGACACGATGGTAGGGCCCTCGCGTCCCTGTATGTGTGTCTGACACGATGGTAGGGCCCCGGCGTCCCTGTGTGTGTATCTGACACGGTAGTAGGGCCCGGGCGTCCCTGTGTGTGTGATTGACACGATAGTAGGGGCCTGGCGTGCCTGTGTGTGTGTCCGACACGATGGTAGGGCCCCGGCGTCCCTGTGTGTGTCTGACACAATAGTAGGGCCCTGGCATCCCTGGGTGTGTGTCTCTGATAGCATCTCCCGCTCAGTCAGGGGAGGAAGTCTGTTTAACGAGGTAACATTAATTGAACAAGAGCTGAGCACTTCTGTGCTAGACTGGCTTTTTATAGGCTAGTTGACACGATAGTAGGGCCCCGGCGTCCCTGTGTGTGTGATTGACACGATAGTAGGGCGCTGGCATCCCTGTGTGTGTCTGACCCGATGGTAGGGCCCTGGGATCCTTGTGTGTGTGTCTGACACTATAGTAGGGCCCTGGCGCCCCTGAGTGTGTGTCTGACACGATCGTAGGGCCCTGGCATCCCTGTGTGTGTGTCTTACACGATAGTAGGGCCCAGGTGTCCCTGTGTGTGTGTCTTACCCGATAGTAGGGCCCTGCCGTCCCTGTGTGTGTGTGTGACACGATAGTAGGGCACTGGCGTCCCTGTGTGTTTGTCTGACACGGTAGTAGGGGCCTGGCGTGCCTGTGTGTGTGTCTGACTCGATAGTAGGGCCCTGGCATCCCTGGGTGTGTGTCTGACACGGTGGTAGGGCCCTGGTGTCCCTGTGTGGGTGTCTGACACGGTGGTAGGGCCCTGGCGTCCCTGTGTGTGTGTCTCTGATAGCATCTCCTGCTCAGTCAGGGGAGGAAGTCTGTTTAGCGAGGTAACATTAATTGAACAAGAGCTGAGCACTTCTGTGCTAGACTGGCTTTTTATAGGCTAGCTCGACTGTAGCTTTATAAACTGTGTCAGAGTTAATAGTGAAAAATATGCTAATCATTAAGATTTAGTCTGTATAACATAATTTGCCTCGTATGACAGCTGTGATTTATAAGTCTTTTTGAATGTCACAGTGCTAGTTACATCATAATGTTTCTTAAGGCTTTTTATCGGTTCACAAGATCCTGTGTGTGAATTTCTATTTGAAGTTTTGTAATAAGTTGAGATCCAAATCTATATGGAAGTTTGCATAATTTGCAAATAATTTGATACTAGTTATATGTTGTTAAAGCAACATTTCTACATTTAGTGATTATATTCTTTCCAGGAAAAAATGGTTGTTCAATATGTAAGAGGGTGGGTGGGGATTTTAGGTACTTGTCTGCCAGGCAAGTAACCTTCTTGAATGTACTTGTCTGCATTCAAAAATCACCTGCCCAGATAATATTATTGAATTAAAGCATGTTTTTCTTACAAAAATAATTAATATACAAAAATAATTAATATACAAAACGAATGACTGGCAACTGAACTCAAAATATTTTTGCATTGACTAGTCACAAAGAATCCCAGATTATGATAAATGAATACAAGTTAGTATTACTCTAGGATTCCTGTGTACTGGGTAAATATCAGTATCTTTCATTGCTGTGAATTTCAGTGTGACATTTAAATGATAGAATTTATCATTAAAATAATTGTGTGTGATGTCTAATGTCAGAATCTATTGTTTCTGGGGGAATGGCTTTGCCTACAAAGCGAAAAAAAATGTTTATGTTGACCAGACCATATAACATTTTATGCTAACTGTCCAGATACAGCCTGAGCACATATCTGCCCATCATGTGAAAAAATACTCTCTTTTACAATGTACCTGTATAAATAAAATTGTTTGGAAGATTTTGTATTTCTTTTTTCCTTTCTGTTGAACATGACCTGAAAGTCTAGGTGTTTACTGTCTGTGTGTAGCCATGAGGTAAGCAGGCTGTTTACTATCCCTCTGAGGTCACATATCTAGGTGAATGTGTACAACAAGAGGCACATAGACATGTGGGACTCTATGTGTGTGTGCCAGGGCTGTGTACCTAGTACAGGCTCTATCAGTCAACAGTAATAGTTTTAGGACAGAAACTGCACACTGTACGACCGCATGTGGTAACAGTGTGTTAGTAAGAGTGCAGACATTGTCAGCACCTGTAGATAAATTACAGACTATGTTGTCTGTCTGTAATTGTGATATATTAGGGGTAAGCATCAGCAGTATATATGTAGGTAATGGGGTAATGTTTACACACATCTGAAGAGTGGGTTGATAATGATAGGGGACAAGTGCAGATGTTTTGTTAACATTGAGGTCTGGTTATTGCTACAATGTGCTTCCTTTTGTTAAGTCTGCTTCTGTTTTAGTTATGATAACAAAACTAGAAATAATACAGGCCTTTTTTGTCACAGTTACAAAGATGTACTGTCAAATAAAAAGCCTTTCAGTAAGACATTTTCTGTCCTTTTAAACATGACAAATCTCTGGGAAACAAAGAACAAAGAGTATTGTTTTTCTATGTCAAGTGCATCTTTTTTTTAATTTACCAAAATAGAACAACAGTGGAGTATCAAGCTTTATCGATGTTGTCCATGATTTAGTCTCTGTGCACTGGGGTGTAGTACTGCCTGCTGATTTGTGGAAAAATTGAGCTTGAGAAAGAAACATAATGTTTTCCCCATCATGTGATCAATACAATCCAATCTGACTCGCTGTCGTATGGCTGAAGTACAGTAATCATTGTTACTGCATGTATGGAGTACACACACACAGTTTGGCCGAGTTTGCATGCCTCTACCATCAATAAACCGGGTCATTTGATAGCATGGCTTAACCAACATAAAACTCTAAACAAAACGTTAAATTAATTTTAGTTAAAAATAAACATCATTGAAAGATTAAGTCACAGTTATTAAATGATATGATTAAGAAACTCCTGTGTTATTTATAGAACAATCCTGACATTGTTATCTATAGATAATGTTTTGTAGACTTTGCATGCAATTACTCTGGAAAGGAAGTCATGATGGCTAAAACGAGCCCACAGATATGTTAAGAATGTGTATTATGGTAGAGACAACGTTGGTGGTTGAGAATGTTTACAACTATTCTCCTATGACTATGAGATGGTTTCAGGTTTGTAAAAATTTGTTTTCCAATACATTGTGAAAGTGGCACTTTTTTTTTTATATACAATGTACCGGTATGTGCTTTGCTGGGCATGGAGACATGGACACTTTAGCTGTCATGCTACAAGAATTAGCTCTGGTGTCATACCCCACCTGTTCAGACTTATTTCCAATATTGCTTTTAATGAGAACATTTTGCCATGATTGCTCCAATATCCAGGTGAGCAGTACAAGGTCTCTAAGTCTTGTTCTTTTAGGGGTTTTACGTCCTAAATACAATAGCTAGGTCATGTGAAGACGTGTCCATGGGTGACGGAGCCATTCAGGGGCCACTTCAGGGGGCCACTTCACCGCAATGTCAATATGAACATTGTATGGTGACACTTCACCCGATCACCTTAACAGGTATACTAACAAGGATTTCATGATGAGTGTTGCCATGAAAAAGGAGAGAACAAGAATATCCCAAGTGTTACATTGGCTGCCTCAGATTTATTTTGGTCACTTTCTTGTCATTTAGTTTAGGGCACAAAAGAAAATCCCCTATTCTGCTGGGGTTTCTAACAGTGGTGCAGGCCTCTTGCAATATGCAGTGGGTAACAGCTAGTATATTCTTTTAAAGGGATACCAGACCTGCACGGGTGCTTACACAGGCCTCGTATTGAATCAGTTTGTTGATTGTAAGACAACTGGAGCATATATATAGGTCAAGGTGATCTTTGTCCTTGTGACCTTTAATTATTATGGTAATGTATACCCAAAACTGTAGGCTTGTCATAATGAATAAACACTGTCAATAAATACCTTGTGATCAGTTTTGAATTAGCGACTGTATATAGACAATATACATTTTGTGTATATTTCGAAAGTATAATATATGATTATCAGAGACCCGTACAAAAGGTTCATTATACACAGTCATTATATAATTGACTGGCTTTCAATGTCACCTTCAGGGCACTGTGATTGCAGTTGGTAAAAGACAGTAAAGCAATACTCACATTACTTTACAATGTGTTTTGATACACTATCGTATTATAAAACATTATCAATAGGTATCAGCTGATTTCGCTTCTATCAAGTACTGCTTCAGCATGTGAATCGTTGTTTTTATCACTCAATGAGCAAAAACACCACTTAATCCTATAATGATATTATTTTTCCGATATATGTTTTTAACTATGCTGTGTGATACATGTACTGGCACACCATGTTCTACTTTTTACTGCTACATTTGTGTTAATTTTTTAGCAGAAACCCACTATAACTTAGCCTTAACCTTCATTGGAATAAATCAACTAGTCTTACATATAATAGAAAATGGTAATATAATTAGAGGATGGATAATTTCAGGAGATAAATATTTACCTACACATCTGAAGATAACAAATCTACTGGATTAATACAATAATATTTTAACTGTTGACATCTTTTAAAGGTTTGTTTTTCTGAACTTGTATGTTCTTAATCTGGCATAAAGTTGACTCCGGTCATAAGACTGTCACATTTACGTCACAGCAATCAAAGATGACATGTTCACAAATCATACACACCATTACTTATTCATGAGCTATCATACCTGTGGCACATGCAGGGTTGCTTGGTTAGTAGGTTTGACGTGGAGATAACATCAAACTGCTTCCTTTACATGTATAGATATGTACACCAGTTCTGGTTGTCGCTTACAACGTGTTTGTTGTCTGCATCACATCTACATCAGAAATTATTCAAAGCAGAACTTCCCAGATATATGGGGATCTCTTTTAGATAGATGGTGTAGTATTTTATTAAAAGTGTCCAGGTATACCAGAAAAGAAAATGTGATATTTGATTAAAAGTGTCTAGTCACAGTTCTATTACAATACATTTATACTGGGTACATTAAATAACATGGTTTGAAATAGAAACTATACTGTTTCATATCAGTCTCTTTTATGTAAGTATTTGATGTAATAGGGACACTCCCAGAGTTTGCTATTTTTTGACTAAATTTCCAGATGTCATGTGGTTGGTTTTCTTAAGACAACTTCTGCCACCAAAATACTGCTGTATATATATGTGTATATTGAACAACAAAGCTGCCATGTAACGATTTCTGCTGATACAGTGACAGTTTATAAATGGGAAATTGAACTTAGGAAAGGAATAACATACTTGTATGTAAGTCTCTGATGAAGTAGGGATACAAGGTAGTAAACTTACAAGGTTTGAGAAAAAATGTGTTATTTACCTGTGCCTGGTACTCTTATTATATCAAATACGGTGGCTATACTTAGTGTATCACAGTACAATCTGATTACTACACAGGATGTATCACAGTACAATCTGATTACTACAGGGGATACATGAAACTAATGAACGAGTAATATGATTAGGACTAGTAAATGTACCATGATCTCATGAATCACAATATATGTATAAATAATTATGTAAATCAACATGTTTAAATGAATATTTTCCCTCGTATTTCCCATTAATAGAGAACAAGTCTAAATATTGGTCATTGAAAATAGTTATCGTCATGGAGTCATTGGGGCTAGAACATGCTGTTATATCATTGTAGAGCATGACATTTACATTTATTGCCCTTGTAGTAGATTAACATGTTATTGGTTTACTGAGATTATGTTCCACAAAAGCATGATTGATTAAGGGAGAAACATATAGTCATGTTTCCCTCCTATAAAGGCGATAAAATATTTAATTACCACAACACAACATTAAAGATCTGATCATTTACTTGCAGTGATTATTTGTTGTTCTGGCATTTGGCTTTAGAGATCTACAAAAGAGGCCATGAGATAGATACTCGGAAGGGTAAATTGATCTTGTGAGGGATATTCAATTATGTGAGGGACAGTCAATCATGCTAGGGAGACTTGATGTTTTGTTTCTTTGTCATATGATGTTTTTAAACCAGTAAGACAGACTAACATATAGATGAAGTATAATGATTACGTTTTTGTCTTTATGGTAAAATCACTTTAACTGCCCTGTTGGTAGAAAATCCTGCTTTACTATTTATCAGAAAATGAGGAATTTGTGTGAATCATAACTTGTGCAACATGTGACATAGGATGACATATGTGAGATGGTTTAGACCTTGTATAAATATGGTAATCTGAAAGTTGCAAGCATATTGATTTCATGTTTTAAGTCTCTAAATATAGGTCATGTAGCTTATAAATGCATGTGTATAGTATCTGGCCCCTACTTTACAGATAATGTAATTGTATTAAATTTCTTTTTCTAAATTCAATCCTGTAGTATTTGTCATAAAGTTAAAGTTTTGTAAACATCTTAATTAAGTTTTTGATTGTGTAAATTTGGATTAATTTATGAAATTGAAGGGTCAGGAGTAATATAGATATAATCGCTCTTGTTTATGTATGACTAACTCTTTACTGTCTGTTTAGAATTGATAAAAACACAAACAAATCTCTGATCAAACCAACTTAATCTGTCTGTAATATAACGGAATTGATGAGTGTCTGCTGTATGTTTATATAGGGGGGAAAAAACAACGAAATGTTTGAGTTTGTTACATTTTTCTGAGTAAAACAAGAATTGTAGGATCACTTGATTTGAAGTACTCATCATCATACCCTTGGTGTCTTGTGTGTGTATACCAAAGTTTTGCAATACGGAAGTCATTGGAGTCAAGTTCCACTCCCCAATTGTCCTGTCGCAACCCCTTTTTCTTTGTATTGGACATACATTTGTATGTTGAAAATAAAGATATTATTTTTATCGTAAACTTCCAACTACATGTATAGCAGTAATTGTTTTGAGATGAGGATTGAAAACTGTTTAACAGGAGAAAGAGAAATGTAGGGCCAGACTGGGATTCAAATTCAGGACCCACCAAACTCTAGATGAACGCTCTACCAATTGAGCCACCTGGTCGCCGACGATCGACCCAGTGCAGTTTTCGTTACGTTCCTCCCTCTATTTTCTAAGTCTTCGCCCCTGAAGACATCACTATTTACAACCTAGATTTGGCTATCCCCTTGCCGAGCGTACACCCAATACTTGAATCAAGGGTTGGCAAACTTTCCAATTTTGTAACAGGAGAAAGAGAAAAGCAACTGCCTGACTGGGCTTCAAACTCGGGACCCTCCAAACTCTAGATCGATGACCAATTGAGCTATCTGATTGCCAATGATCGACCCAGTCCAGTTCCATTACAAATAAAAACTTTTTCATAGTGATATCTGTATCTTGTAAAGTGTACATGCACCCAGATTTATTACATATATCATATACATGTGATCTATTTCAGGAAGAAACTGTCTCATTTCTTGAAGAACCCGGACTGGAATCACAGTGGAAATTATGTGGCCAAACACTACATACAGACAGTTGACAGAGATGTGTATTTCCAGGATGTCAAACTTCAGATGGATGCCAAGGTTTGGGCAGAGGAGTACAACAGACACAGACCTCCAAAAAAGGTACCTTACATTGCAGTATGTACTACAGTACAACCACAATAGTTGGACTATTTTGCTTCTGCTAATTGATACAAAAAAAATATGTTGATATACCTTTCTACATGCCCCTTGGTGATGGATCATATCGTGATATACCCTATGGTATCTGTCCATTTGTCCATTAACTGTGCCCTTAATCCCTCGCCTGCTTTTACTAAAACACATATGATGGTGAAAATTGCTACATAAGTTGGCATTGCAGAATTTTACATGTATTTTTGATAGAGCTTTGACCTTTTGTTAAATGTTTTACTTGAGTTTGTCTGGAGCCTAGCTTCTTTGCTTTTACACTTGTATTTACCAAACTTTTTTTACTTATAAAGGTTGGGAAGATGAATGTTATATGTTGAATTTGGGTCTAAAATTTGACATCTGAATATATATAGTTATTCCCCTTTAATCTTCAGCCATCCTAGCGTTTCTGTCACATGTACACTACCTGTATATGTGCATTATAAAAAAGGACCTGTCTGATGTTGATTGACCTATGTTACCATTGTTTTATCCAGGTGGACATATTCCAGATGTACATCTTAGAATTTAGGGACAGACCAGGTTCTCCCTTGTATCACCTTGAGCACTTCATTGAAGGTCATTATGTCAAGTACAACTCCAACTCTGGGTTTGTGGACGACTCCCTGCGTTACACTCCACAGGTAGGTTGATGTGTGATAAAGAAACTCCAACTCTGGGTTTGTGGACGACTCCCTGCGTTACACTCCACAGGTAGGTTGATGTGTGATAAAGAAACTCCAACTCTGGGTTTGTGGATGACTCCCTGCGTTACACTCCACAGGTAGGTTGATGTGTGATAAAGAAACTCCAACTCTGGGTTTGTGGATGACTCCCTGCGTTACACTCCACAGGTAGGTTGATGTGTGATAAAGAAACTCCAACTCTGGGTTTGTGGATGACTCCCTGCGTTACACTCCACAGGTAGGTTGATGTGTGATAAAGAAACTCCAACTCTGGGTTTGTGGATGACTCCCTGCGTTACACTCCACAGGTAGGTTGATGTGTGATAAAGAAACTCCAACTCTGGGTTTGTGGATGACTCCCTGCGTTACACTCCACAGGTAGGTTGATGTGTGATAAAGAAACTCCAACTCTGGGTTTGTGGATGACTCCCTGCGTTACACTCCACAGGTAGGTTGATGTGTGATAAAGAAACTCCAACTCTGGGTTTGTGGATGACTCCCTGCGTTACACTCCACAGGTAGGTTGATGTGTGATAAAGAAACTCCAACTCTGGGTTTGTGGATGACTCCCTGCGTTACACTCCACAGGTAGGTTGATGTGTGATAAAGAAACTCCAACTCTGGGTTTGTGGATGACTCCCTGCGTTACACTCCACAGGTAGGTTGATGTGTGATAAAGAAACTCCAACTCTGGGTTTGTGGATGACTCCCTGCGTTACACTCCACAGGTAGGTTGATGTGTGATAAAGAAACTCCAACTCTGGGTTTGTGGATGACTCCCTGCGTTACACTCCACAGGTAGGTTGATGTGTGATAAAGAAACTCCAACTCTGGGTTTGTGGATGACTCCCTGCGTTACACTCCACAGGTAGGTTGATGTGTGATAAAGAAACTCCAACTCTGGGTTTGTGGATGACTCCCTGCGTTACACTCCACAGGTAGGTTGATGTGTGATAAAGAAACTCCAACTCTGGGTTTGTGGATGACTCCCTGCGTTACACTCCACAGGTAGGTTGATGTGTGATAAAGAAACTCCAACTCTGGGTTTGTGGATGACTCCCTGCGTTACACTCCACAGGTAGGTTGATGTGTGATAAAGAAACTCCAACTCTGGGTTTGTGGATGACTCCCTGCGTTACACTCCACAGGTAGGTTGATGTGTGATAAAGAAACTCCAACTCTGGGTTTGTGGATGACTCCCTGCGTTACACTCCACAGGTAGGTTGATGTGTGATAAAGAAACTCCAACTCTGGGTTTGTGGATGACTCCCTGCGTTACACTCCACAGGTAGGTTGATGTGTGATAAAGAAACTCCAACTCTGGGTTTGTGGATGACTCCCTGCGTTACACTCCACAGGTAGGTTGATGTGTGATAAAGAAACTCCAACTCTGGGTTTGTGGATGACTCCCTGCGTTACACTCCACAGGTAGGTTGATGTGTGATAAAGAAACTCCAACTCTGGGTTTGTGGATGACTCCCTGCGTTACACTCCACAGGTAGGTTGATGTGTGATAAAGAAACTCCAACTCTGGGTTTGTGGATGACTCCCTGCGTTACACTCCACAGGTAGGTTGATGTGTGATAAAGAAACTCCAACTCTGGGTTTGTGGATGACTCCCTGCGTTACACTCCACAGGTAGGTTGATGTGTGATAAAGAAACTCCAACTCTGGGTTTGTGGATGACTCCCTGCGTTACACTCCACAGGTAGGTTGATGTGTGATAAAGAAACTCCAACTCTGGGTTTGTGGATGACTCCCTGCGTTACACTCCACAGGTAGGTTGATGTGTGATAAAGAAACTCCAACTCTGGGTTTGTGGATGACTCCCTGCGTTACACTCCACAGGTAGGTTGATGTGTGATAAAGAAACTCCAACTCTGGGTTTGTGGATGACTCCCTGCGTTACACTCCACAGGTAGGTTGATGTGTGATAAAGAAACTCCAACTCTGGGTTTGTGGATGACTCCCTGCGTTACACTCCACAGGTAGGTTGATGTGTGATAAAGAAACTCCAACTCTGGGTTTGTGGATGACTCCCTGCGTTACACTCCACAGGTAGGTTGATGTGTGATAAAGAAACTCCAACTCTGGGTTTGTGGATGACTCCCTGCGTTACACTCCACAGGTAGGTTGATGTGTGATAAAGAAACTCCAACTCTGGGTTTGTGGATGACTCCCTGCGTTACACTCCACAGGTAGGTTGATGTGTGATAAAGAAACTCCAACTCTGGGTTTGTGGATGACTCCCTGCGTTACACTCCACAGGTAGGTTGATGTGTGATAAAGAAACTCCAACTCTGGGTTTGTGGATGACTCCCTGCGTTACACTCCACAGGTAGGTTGATGTGTGATAAAGAAACTCCAACTCTGGGTTTGTGGATGACTCCCTGCGTTACACTCCACAGGTAGGTTGATGTGTGATAAAGAAACTCCAACTCTGGGTTTGTGGATGACTCCCTGCGTTACACTCCACAGGTAGGTTGATGTGTGATAAAGAAACTCCAACTCTGGGTTTGTGGATGACTCCCTGCGTTACACTCCACAGGTAGGTTGATGTGTGATAAAGAAACTCCAACTCTGGGTTTGTGGATGACTCCCTGCGTTACACTCCACAGGTAGGTTGATGTGTGATAAAGAAACTCCAACTCTGGGTTTGTGGATGACTCCCTGCGTTACACTCCACAGGTAGGTTGATGTGTGATAAAGAAACTCCAACTCTGGGTTTGTGGATGACTCCCTGCGTTACACTCCACAGGTAGGTTGATGTGTGATAAAGAAACTCCAACTCTGGGTTTGTGGATGACTCCCTGCGTTACACTCCACAGGTAGGTTGATGTGTGATAAAGAAACTCCAACTCTGGGTTTGTGGATGACTCCCTGCGTTACACTCCACAGGTAGGTTGATGTGTGATAAAGAAACTCCAACTCTGGGTTTGTGGATGACTCCCTGCGTTACACTCCACAGGTAGGTTGATGTGTGATAAAGAAACTCCAACTCTGGGTTTGTGGATGACTCCCTGCGTTACACTCCACAGGTAGGTTGATGTGTGATAAAGAAACTCCAACTCTGGGTTTGTGGATGACTCCCTGCGTTACACTCCACAGGTAGGTTGATGTGTGATAAAGAAACTCCAACTCTGGGTTTGTGGATGACTCCCTGCGTTACACTCCACAGGTAGGTTGATGTGTGATAAAGAAACTCCAACTCTGGGTTTGTGGATGACTCCCTGCGTTACACTCCACAGGTAGGTTGATGTGTGATAAAGAAACTCCAACTCTGGGTTTGTGGATGACTCCCTGCGTTACACTCCACAGGTAGGTTGATGTGTGATAAAGAAACTCCAACTCTGGGTTTGTGGATGACTCCCTGCGTTACACTCCACAGGTAGGTTGATGTGTGATAAAGAAACTCCAACTCTGGGTTTGTGGATGACTCCCTGCGTTACACTCCACAGGTAGGTTGATGTGTGATAAAGAAACTCCAACTCTGGGTTTGTGGATGACTCCCTGCGTTACACTCCACAGGTAGGTTGATGTGTGATAAAGAAACTCCAACTCTGGGTTTGTGGATGACTCCCTGCGTTACACTCCACAGGTAGGTTGATGTGTGATAAAGAAACTCCAACTCTGGGTTTGTGGATGACTCCCTGCGTTACACTCCACAGGTAGGTTGATGTGTGATAAAGAAACTCCAACTCTGGGTTTGTGGATGACTCCCTGCGTTACACTCCACAGGTAGGTTGATGTGTGATAAAGAAACTCCAACTCTGGGTTTGTGGATGACTCCCTGCGTTACACTCCACAGGTAGGTTGATGTGTGATAAAGAAACTCCAACTCTGGGTTTGTGGATGACTCCCTGCGTTACACTCCACAGGTAGGTTGATGTGTGATAAAGAAACTCCAACTCTGGGTTTGTGGATGACTCCCTGCGTTACACTCCACAGGTAGGTTGATGTGTGATAAAGAAACTCCAACTCTGGGTTTGTGGATGACTCCCTGCGTTACACTCCACAGGTAGGTTGATGTGTGATAAAGAAACTCCAACTCTGGGTTTGTGGATGACTCCCTGCGTTACACTCCACAGGTAGGTTGATGTGTGATAAAGAAACTCCAACTCTGGGTTTGTGGATGACTCCCTGCGTTACACTCCACAGGTAGGTTGATGTGTGATAAAGAAACTCCAACTCTGGGTTTGTGGATGACTCCCTGCGTTACACTCCACAGGTAGGTTGATGTGTGATAAAGAAACTCCAACTCTGGGTTTGTGGATGACTCCCTGCGTTACACTCCACAGGTAGGTTGATGTGTGATAAAGAAACTCCAACTCTGGGTTTGTGGATGACTCCCTGCGTTACACTCCACAGGTAGGTTGATGTGTGATAAAGAAACTCCAACTCTGGGTTTGTGGATGACTCCCTGCGTTACACTCCACAGGTAGGTTGATGTGTGATAAAGAAACTCCAACTCTGGGTTTGTGGATGACTCCCTGCGTTACACTCCACAGGTAGGTTGATGTGATAAAGATTGTGCATTTATATGTGGAACTTATTTGTTATCTAATAAATAACCTTGACCCACTTTCAGGCTTATTGCTGTTATTGGTGTTAAATTTGTTTTTAAAACATACTTTGAGCCTTATTTAGAGTACCCAGTAAGGATATTTGTCATGTAGCTTGCTGAAATGGAAGGCTATCGAGTGTTCTTAAAAGTGAATGACTTTTTATCCACTTTAAAGGCTGATAGAGGTCAAATGTGTTAAAAGTTATTCTATAGAATTATAAGGCCTTTAGTTAGTACCTTGGTATATATATTCTGTAGTTTGCTGGGTTGCAGAGTTTGTTTTTTACAAATGCATGATTTATGCACACTTTCAAGATCACAATTGTCACATGTGTTGAAAATTGCATTACGGCAGAAAGATCAATCCAAGTTATGATATTTGTCTATAAAAACAAAAGCTATGTGGTCGAGATCTTTGGATCTCTTGTTTATTCTTTATTCTTGATATCTGGATACTTCGAATCATTTAACAGGCCCTCAGTCACTTCACGTTTGAGCGATCTGGTCACATGCTGATCGTTGTGGACATACAGGGAGTCGGTGACCTTTACACTGACCCTCAGATACACACTATTGAGGGCAATGAGTATGGGGATGGCAACCTTGGGGCTAAGGGCATGGCCCTCTTCTTCCACTCACACATCTGTAATGACATCTGCAGGAGTCTTGATCTCACTGAGTTTGATCTCTCACCCACGGAACTCGACTCTCACAAAGACATTCTCCGCAATCAGGTAAGTACTTCTCTGTGTTACCATTCTTTTAGTTTCTTTTTCCTGTAATATTTGAAGTGTCTCAACCATTTCATGACAATTGTGTGTCAGAAGTTCACAAAATAACAGTAATAATAATAATTTGAGGTTCTTGTAAACTGCTTTATTACAACCTAATTTGTAGGTCGTCTCAAAGCGCTTCACAAATTATTATCTGTGGTTATAGGGCTTTTGCAACCAGCCAATATCTCATATGTCAACTCCCTGGGGAGCATACAGCCGGTACTGCCATTTCAGCGCTCACAGCTAGCATTCAACAATTCTAGCAATGCCCAACCACATACTCATTTACAGCTGCGTAGACTGGAACAAGCGAAGTAAAGTGTCTGGTTTAAAGATACAACACAGTGCCATAACGTGACTCGAACCCGCAACTCTTCAGTCATGAGCCCGGCGTCCTACCACTAGGCTACTGTGCCTTTAATTCTTCATATCAAAATGGCAAATGACATGACTAATTCAGTAAAAAAAAATCTGATTAGTCCTCTGTTTAAGTGACCAATCAGAATTTACTTGAAATTGTACATAATTACAGGGTATTGTTTTATTGTAAGAGAAATTTTAGCAATCATCCATATACAATTTATGACTTTATATAACCTTGGACTTGTTACAGAGAAAGTCGATGATGAAAACAAGGTTAAGAGGGGACGAGGAACGCTGTATTTCTCTCTCATCTCCTGACACAAAGATTGATATTACTCGTTTCTTGGAGCGCCAGCGATCCAACTCGTCTGTGCTGAGTGACTCAGCGATAGATGAGGAAACTGATGAGGGTATGTCCATTGACAGTCCATCGCCGAGGGTGAGGGTCAGCCGCATGAGGTTCATCAGTGAATCGGAGAGATCAGACAAATCAGACAGCCAATCCTCCATGACAGTAGAGGTACAGTACCTTTATATCACGCTGAAGTTCTCATTATCATTATGTCAAAAACATTACGATATTACTCAATCACCAACTGACTTTCCTTTAAGAAAAGTAGCAGACTAGCCTAGAGTGAAATCATGTTTGTTCTTGGTTCCTTTTCCAGTTAAACAAGACTACCAGCTTTACAAGACTACCAGCAGTAAAGCATTGATAATGCATGCTGGTATAAAATAAGGTTACCTAATGTAAAGCATTCAGAATGCATGCTGGAACAAAATAAGGTAACCTAATGTAAAGCATTCAGAATGCATGCTGGTACAAAATAAGGTTACCACCAGTAAAGCATTCATAATGCATGCTGGTACCAAATATGACTACCGTCGGTAAAGCATTCAGAATGCATGCTGGTACAAAATAAGACTGTTTTCAGTTATGCATAATGCATATATATAAGCTATAAACTGATATTAGCTGTTTGCAGTAACTCTTCTACAATACAATTTACCAGTATTTAAAAGTGATGCAGACAAATCTGTGTATCTTCAGATTGATGGACATGAAATGCATCAGGTGGGAAGAAATTATATACAATAAGTAAAAATACCATTTCCTTGTCACAGCATGCTCTAAATAAAAATCTCAAGGTTTGGATTACAATTTGCACTGTTTCTGTTTCAAACTACCTGTCCAAAGTTGGCACATGTGGAAGACACATTTGATATGCAAGAGTTACTACTAATCTTTTAAATGTTTGACAAGCAATCTGATTGTTGAAGCTCCTATGATACTATTGGCTGCATGGAAAAAGTTTTCAGTGTAATACTGAATACATTTTTGCAGTTTCTACTATTCATTAGTTTGCTTCTATTAATCAAAGTTTGTTGTATATTGTAAAAATTTAAGATTTTCACATTTGATTTCACAAATGCAAATTATTTCACTTATAAATGTTAATATTAGGCACGGTTTGTAAATATGTTTCAGACATTGAAATATTATCACATTTTGAAATTAGCAAATACCATTTTTTTTATCAAAGCATTTTCAGAATAGGATTTTTTCTTTTTCAGTGAGTACAGAATAATTTCATTTACAATGGAGTCAAGACATATTTGGAACTCCTAGATATTGAACATATGTTCTTTCAAAGCATATCAGTCTCAAAAACATGGTTTTCTCCCACGGTAACCCACTAAGTAATAATAATACTAATAATATACAACATTTGATATAGCGCCCTATCTAGCTAACATAAGCCACTCTAAAGCGCTTTACAGTACATAGATGTACAATTAATACAATTATGATGTACAATTTTTGAGGAATTCGCAGGAGCTGCCTGATCAGGCGCTAACTACTAGTCCTATGCCACCTGACTAATATCTCCCTATGTGTGTATGCCTGCGGTTTTGCTGGAGATGTATTGTGTTCTGTTTGTAGTGGGACCGTGCTTCCAACGGCATCTTTTATAATGCCACCTCACTTGAATGCTACATCACAGATACCGCAACATCCACCCCAGACCATTTTATACTACACCTGGGTTGTTGGAGTTGTGTGGGCAGGAGAAAATCACTTTCTCCGATATTCCATGCGTGCGACGACTTTGGGGATTGAACCCCGGCCGCCTGCGTCGAAGGCCGGAGTGTTAACCACTTGACCAATCCGCCCCCTAAGTACTGATTCTTTAACTACATGTATCATATACTTGCATCTATTTTTTTAATGTTTGTATCTACAGGAGGAACGAGAGGCATTCCAAAGAATGGCACAGCAAAGAGCTCGGCCATCTTGTGTTGCTATGGAGATTGACTTCAGGAAACTGATGAATGTAAGGGTCGGTGATTCTACATTAGGAAAGGTAAGTATGGGTTTGTGCTGTCTGTTCTGTGTCCAGGCCTTAAATTTGTATGATTTGGATGGATCTTAATCATACTTAATAATAGTGTTCCTTTTCAACAGAGGGTTTTCCGTTTGTCATCATTATTAAATTCATTTTCCTTTTAAAATGCTATTTGTCCTTAAACTAGCTGCTGAAGGAATATTATAAGAAAATAACCTGATTTGATCTGGAAGATTCTTAGGCCCCAGAAGTCTCAGTATTATATAAATGGAGGGTGTGGCCCCTTGGAGCAGAGAAAGGGGCCCAATATGGGATTTTCCATATATGGTTAAATCTGTGGGCAGACGGGTAGGACCCCATCGAGGGCAGAACGATAGAGCCTAAAAGAGGAAAAAAGCATAAGTATTTTAAACCTGCTTATTCAAGGAATTTGAATCTTATTTAATCTAGGGTATACTAGAAAAGAATAAATTCACATTGCATTAATACTTAAGTCTCTAGGGAAAGAGCCAAACAGTTTAAATGCCTGTTCTTTCAGTACGACAAAGATACTTCAGTCTAAATTAGGCAGATATATGGGTTCAGTAAAGGAAATAGAAATCAATATTTAAAAGACTGTTCTTTTATTACTGATAAAGCAAATATCTTAACCAATTTAAAGGATCCCTGGATCGAGGAAACTCAAAAGTGTATTACAGAAGGGCGTTTGTAATGATTCTCAACTGTCTGTTGTTCCAGCCATCTGTACTGTCGTCTGTTTCTACACAATAACTACAATAACCTCAGTACAATGTATATGTGGGCCAATTCAAACCCGGTATTCATATGGTGTACTCTATATAGAATTAACTTTCTGCACAACAAATCCCTAGGCATGTCAAACTTCAGATGTAGAGTAACCAGCAACAATTTGTGTTATAATAATGGTTAACTCTAACTAAACAAACGAGCATTATCCAAACAACTGTCTATTGCAGATTCATCATGAGATGGCTAAATACCATGAAATAGGCAGATTCGTGGTTGGGCAGGAGAGAAACGAGAAGGACATTGATTGGGAATCAGCCATATTTCACGAGGAGCATGCTGCGGAGCTGGGGGAAATGGAGGCCATGCTTACCCTGTCCAAACTCTATCTGGACATGGAGAGGGAAGTCCTGGTCAGCTGTGTTGTCAAGGTAGGCCAATGGAAGCAAAATGTTGTTTTTGGTCAGTTTAATTTTAGGATGAGAGAGGAAGCAGAGTGTTTCAGAAAGACGTTGCTTAAAGAACTGTGTTTAGTGACTTGTAAACTCGGAACTAAATAACTATAATTGAGTAAACACTAAATGACAGAGGATGATTTGTATGAGAAAGTGAGGAAAAGTTATGATATCATACTTCTGATACAGAGTTCTCTTTGACAAATCTTGACTAATTAGGGCCCCGTATCAGAGATACGGGTGCCCTATAGTAATCACTCTGTCTATCTGTCTGTCTGTCTGTCTGTCTGTCGGTCTGTCTGTCTGTCTGTCTGTCTGTCCGTCCATAAATTTTGTTCCTGGCCGATAACTTTGGTATTTATTGACCGATGTACATGAAACTTGGTCAAGATGTTTAGTTCACAAAAATACACATTGAGGTAAAAAGTCAAGGTCATTAGGTTCAAAGGTCAAGGTCAAATTTTACATCTTTTCACCGATGAACATTTTGTTATGACATTATGAAGCAAAGTTGATCAGAATAAAACAAGGAGTCAACTGACCAAAAGTCAAGGTCATCGTGTCAGGGGTCAAGGTCAAATTTTGTAGCTTTTCACTGGTGAACATTTCGCTATGACATTATGAAGCAAAGTTGTTCGGAATTAAACAAAGAGACACGCCGAGGTAAAAAGTCGAGGCAAAGGGTCAAGGTCATTATATTCAAAGGTCAAGGTCAAATTTTGCATCTTTTCACTGATGAACATTTTGTTATGACATGATGAAGCAAAGTTGATCAGAATTAAACAAGGAGTCAACTGACTGAAGGTCAAGGTCATTGGGTCAAAGGTCAAGGTTAAATTTTGTATCTTTTCACTGGTGAACATTTCGCTATGACACTTTGAAGCAATGTTGTTCAGAACTTAACATAGAGTCAACTGACATTAGGTCCAGGTTACGGGGTCCAAAGGGTCAAGGTCAAGTTTTGTATTTGTCACTGATGAACATTTTGTTATGATATCAAGAAGCAAAGTTGGTCGGAATTAAAGAATAAGTCAATTGACCAAAGTTCAGGGTCACTGGGTTAATGGTCAAGGTCATTTGGGTGCAATGGTCAAAGACATAGTGGATCTCTGACTTTGACCCTGGCTCTTGATGGAGGAGGTGAAATAAAACAAATCAAAGCTAACAAATGAGTATTGCACCGGTATTTACATTTCTGTTAGCCCAGCAAATATGGAGGTGGAAGGAAACAAGACTCACATCATAGTACATGTAAAATGAACTTGCGATTCTTTTTGAAGTCCAAATGTCAAACGTCAAGCTCAGCTATATGGGCAGATTGCTTCTTGATGATTATGGGGGATATATTGCCACAAGACAGGGCCCTTACTGACCTGTCAGTGTTCTAGTTGAGTCTTATATTTGTATTAAGTTTCCTCCCTAATCTAATTTTTTATTGTTTTGTTTTACAGAAGAGTGATGAGAACTTTAACATAGGAGTTGACTACATGGTGGAGGCCGCTGAGGCTGGGGACCGGGAAGCCATGATCTACATGGCTAAAGCATTCGAGACTGGCTATGGCCTTGGCACAAAAAGGTCTGCATTATTTACGAAGTACATTTATACAAAGAAACAAAAATAATGTAAAGATATAATGCAAATCACTTCATTTTGCAGAGAACTTTTTTTTGCTTTAAATCGTAAGAAGACTCATTTACAAATTTAAATCTTAAGCAACTATTATATTAATTCCATAGATTGATTTAATGTCAATATTGAAATAACATCCTCTCATAAGGGAATTATTGTATTTGTGAATAAAACCTACAGATATAGCTCAAAAGGAAGTACACAAACAAATCAACTAATTATCCACAGTAATATATTGATCGGTACGGTTTTGTTAGACATTTTGAAATGCTCATTAAACAACTCTATTACTCCATGAAGAATAACTTTTATTGTTCATTGAAGAATGACTACTCCTTGAAGAATAACTATTATTGTTCATTGAAGAATGACTTCTGGCTCTCTTATGACTTCACTTGGTCATTAATGATGAACCTACATCATAAGAGGTTGCACATTTGTTATCCTAACCCTGTATACACTGACTTTTTCAATCTGTTACCCTATTGAAGCCGAGACAGAATAAATAGTTTATGATAGGAAAGTAAAATGTCCACACTGAGCAAGGGCTTGTTACCTGTTGTGTTGTAGGTCGATATCGTGGGAGGATTCACTGTCCTGGTATGAACGGGCTGTGGAGACCGACAACCATGATGAAGGAGGCGAGTACAGCTGTGCAATGGAGGACCCTATCCATATCCTCATAGCCAAGAAGGCAGAACTGCTCCATACAGGGGGCCATGGGCTGGACAAGGATCCATCAACTGCAGGTACATAGATCAATGTTTCAGTTTGTCTAGCTCTCTTTTAAATGGAAAATGCTGAATTGTGTCAATAAGGACAAATCACAATCTTGTAAACAATGCAAAGTTTTCTGTGCATACACCCTGTATACTTCACACTAGCTGTTGCGGAAAGATATTTTTAGAACATTATCTTCCTTGCTATGTTATGTTCATATAAGTTGCATAGTTTAAAAATTATAAGAGTGTTAAGAGGCTAACTGTTTATGGTGATGTTAATAATGATGGTGATAAATAACTAAGATAATGCAACACCAATAGTGGCCAAGTCAGATATAATGAAACATTGATAGAAATCTTCTGTATTGTAGGGGACTTATACAATGAGGCTGCAGAAGCAGCAATGGCTGCAATGAAGGGAAGACTGGCCAATAAATACTTCGCTCTGGCAGAGGAGGCCTATGGGGAGGTCGAGGAGGAGGAGTGAGGAAGGTTGGTCTGGCTGGACAGGAAGAAGAGTGAGGGGCACTAGTCTGGCAGAGGAGGCCTACGGGGAGGTCGAGGAGGAGTGAGGAAGGTTGGTCTGGCTGGACAGGAAGAAGAGTGAGGGGCACTAGTCTGGCAGAGGAGGCCTATGGGGAGGTCGAGGAGGAGGAGTGAGGAAGGTTGGTCTGGCTGAACAGGAAGAAGAGTGAGGGGCACTAGTCTGGCTGAGGAGGTGTACCGGAGGCCGAGGAAGGAACAGATACAGATGTTAAGCATAACAAATCATGAAGAGTTCTGATAGAAAAGTGATTTCTAGTGTTTCGTCTATCTGTATAGTTATGTAACTGTGTTTTGAAATGTTTTATGTGTAAGCTATGGATAACATAGGAAGAACAGAATGCACAATGTAACATTGTGGTTGTTATACACAGTAGCATGTGTATTATTAGAGACGCTGCTATCACTAAATCAGTGGAGTTATTTGTGAAGGGTTACTTAATGTAAGTCAATTAGTTGTATGATAAAACAATTTTCTACGAAAAGATCTTTGGTGAAGGTTTTGGTATGTTTAATTGGTGGTGTTCCATTCATTGTGTACAAGGATAGCATTGATAAATCCTTTCAGTTATTGGTTTTGTATTGTTTTAACTGAGTTCTGAGACCGACATGTTAATAAAGAATTTCATTAGGAAAACTCTTTTATTTAGATGTCTTTAGCATTAAGACTACAGTATGAAATAATACACCAATATCAGTTAGGACTTGATATACTGATCAGGTAGTCAGCATATTGAATGTATAAAACAGCTTGTTTATCAGACATGAGGTACATATTGTATAGAACAGCTTGTTTATCAGACATGAGGTACATATTGTATAGAACAGCTTGTTTATCAGACATGAGGTACATATTGTATAGAACAGCTTGTTTATCAGACATGAGGTACATATTGTATAGAACAGCTTGTTTATCAGACATGAGGTACATATTGTATAGAACAGCTTGTTTATCAGACATGAGGTACATATTGTATAGAACAGCTTGTTTATCAGACATGAGGTACATATTGTATAGAACAGCTTGTTTATCAGACATGAGGTACATATTGTATAGAACAGCTTGTTTATCAGACATGAGGTACATATTGTATAGAACAGCTTGTTTATCAGACATGAGGTACATATTGTATAGAACAGCTTGTTTATCAGACATGAGGTACATATTGTATACTCTATCCAATCCTGTTGCCAGTTTCCCTACCACCAACCTAGAAACTGACATAAAAACTTAAATACGTGTGTTTAGCTAAAATTTCAGTTCAATATTTTCCAAAATGTTTTGAGACATTTTTACAAATTTTATATAAAACATGTATTGATCTTCTGCACCAGTGATATATTCTGTGATAAATCCCGGTTTTACAATGATAGCAAAGACAATACTCTTGTCTTTAATACCCGTAGTGATCTACAAACAGACTAATTTTCAATGTTTTAGAAAAAGATATTATAGCAAGTGATATTTTATAATGAGATTAGTTAGTCTTCTGTGTAACCACTTTTGTATTTGACATTGTTTTGAATGAAATGTAACTGCCCTCTAAAAGTAAGTCATGTCACCATCTTTTAGACCTTTATTTACATCTGTTTGCGTGTATCATTCTTGATTATGTCCAGCAATGAATGATTGACTCCAGTGTCTCAGAATTCTCTTTTTGAAATGTATATGGCTTCTATTATATGAATTTAACAAAAGAAATATTTCTTTGGATGTCATTGTAAAAACTAAATAGAACTTATTTTTTTGTGAAAAAAATGTGTGAACAGACATTTGTAAACGTTTTGGGGTTTGTTTGTTTGTTTGTGTTTTACGTCCTATTAACAGCTGTGGTCATTTAAGGACGTGCCAGGTTTTGGTGGTGGAGGAAAGCCACCGACTTATGGTCAATACCTGGCGACTGCCCCACGCAGGCCTCCAACCTGCGACCCAGTGGTGGAGGCCTAGTGGTAGCAGAATGTCAGGCGCCTTAACCACTTGGCCACTGCGGCCCCGTTTTGGGTTGGGCGTTTTACCATGTATATAACATATGAATACACATGCATATATGTATAGTATTCGTACATTATAATTGGCATTGTCATGCTTAAACCTCCTGTTGTATGTACATAATCTGTAGTACACTCCTGTGTGACCCATGCTGTGTTTAGTACAACTTTAACTAGCCTAGCTGGATATAAACCTGAAAACCAGTATAAATTAACATTCAGTTTAGATTCACTATTAACTTTGTAAACTGAACCTGCATAATTTGAAAAACTATGTGTTCAGGGGCAAAAATTCAAAGAGCTCATTTTAGACAGTTTTCATTGTGGATTTTAGTAATGTGTATCGTGTTAATTTTTATGTAAAAATTGTTCATATATTCCGTCTTTGCGTATTGCAGAGTTATCTTTTCTTGTGAGCAGGGATTGATTGTTACGTCATTGGTTTGTGTGAGAAAATTACGTTGTTTTCCCAAAAATTGATGACGTTACTCTCACAAACCAATGACGAAACATTCAATACCTGCTCACAAGAGAAGATAACTCTGCAATATGCAAAGACGGAATATAACTACCAACATGCCATATCTTATAGGTGTTACATTTACAGTCTTTATGTTTAAAACATAACTACACATAAAATTAAGTCTTTATGTTTAAAATATAACTACACATAAAATTAAGTCTTTGTTTAAAACAAGAGGAAATGGTTCAAAAAAGTATTCTGATTATTTTTTGTTATATATATGTAGTACTTTGTTCATATCTAACCAATTAACATGTACCTTTACCAAAACCCCTAAAGTATATTCTTGTAACTATTTGTAATGTGCAAGTCATATGTTTTACTCGATTCCATTAGTATGTAGAAGTCACATTGTTACCAGCACACTGGAATGGAGTGTTGTGGTTTGGTGTATTTAATTTGATACAGCAATATTTGGTTCTAATTGAAGTATCAGTGTCCATCTTTTTCTCCTCATGGAGAATATGTGGATTACAATATGCCGTGTACAGTCAGAGATTAGGATTTGATTTGGGACTTGATTGTGCATTTCACCCTTACTTATGGAAACTCAACCAAGAAATTCAGGAAACTTGGAATTGTTTTTTTGTTTTGCTCTTATTTAGCTTTGCCATAGAAATGGATTGCTGCTAAAAGTAAAATTACACACCAGAGGTCAAGTTTGGGGTGGACATTTCTTGGCCTTCCAGGTGAACATTGACATGGTGATTTTGTAATGATGTCTAGGTTAACTGTAGCTGGCTTGAGGTGCCCTGTGCAGTTTTCTCTGTTGACCAGATCTACCTCCTTGTTTCCTAAAATCCTGTGTCTAATTTGCTGAGAAGTAAATAAATAAAATTGTTTGCATGATATGTATGTGTCGCTTGATTTTGCACTACATTCTTGTTTAACTCACCAAATCTTTATTATTGAATCCTTAATTTTCAGGGTGATTTAGTTTCCATTGTCAATTTGTGACAGAAAAAGCCTTTTTTGAAGAATCAGAATTATTTTTGTTCTTGATAGGTCTTAAAGATAATGAACTTTAAAGGCATAGAGAATCTTACTTTTGTTCCATAGCACCTGCTTTCTCCCCAGCATAAGTGATTGATAAAAGTTTTTAGTTCATCTCTAATTTCCTTTACTTTTGAGATTTGATTGCATTTTTTATTAATCTTAATTTAATTAAGTTTTTCATTTTATAAAATATTTTGTTGGTGCTAAGCTCAAGATTTTGATAGAATTGGTGATCATTTTTACCCTATATGAAATAGAGTCCGATGGGGAGGAGGAGAAAGAATTCTGACAATGGGCTTATCAAATTAAAAAGATGAATATGTGTATATTGACTATATAAACAATGGCAAGAATTTATTTTTGTGTTTGATTAATTTTTCAGGTTCTTACAGAGATCTCAATTGTATATTGTGTGTCTTGTTATGTGTTTATCTATGTGCAATTTAACCTGTGAAGATACTAGATATTGAAACATAGCATCCGATTTTGGATATGTTCTCGCGTGTTATGCACGTAACTTTCTTTCTAACCGTAGAAAAGATATACTAAACTTGATAAAACGTTATTACAGCTCTAGATGAATTATCTGATTTTGAAATTGTATTGTCCTTTAGCTAAGACACAAGTAATTGTTCTTGACCATCAAACTAGAACCTGGTACGAACATCCACCAGGAAATCACTCGGGTCTTTGATAATGTGTCCTCACCTACTCTTTACAAAACTTTTTAGTTAAAAAAAGAATATTTGGTGGGGAAGCTTAGTTGTTGTTGACGGTGCTAACAAAGGTTATTCTCTAACTTTTGAGATTTTCATAAAACATCACCCCTTGTTGTATGTCGTTGGTTTTACGTATTAGATTTTATGTTCATTTTCTTGGCTTCTTAATATTTTCACATTTTCTTAAAAATTGCTTCCAGTATTTTTGAAAGGATTTAATTCTGCTTACTGGTAAACATCTCTTCAACTTTCTTGATACAGTGTACATAAAACTGCCATTAAATGTATGTGTACGACACCTAGGCCGTTTATCGCGGTCCAAACAGTTTAATCGGTTGGACCAGAGTTTTTCGTTTATCGCGGTCCAAACAGTTTAATCGGTTGGACCAGAGTTTTTCGTTTATGAAATAAGGTCAGACCCAGTAATCTGATGCTCCTTTCAGGCGTGTCTTAACAAAGCCTTGCAAAGCCACCAGGATTTATACTCAAAAATGTTACATTTAAAAACAGACATAAACGAATAGGCCCCTAGTTAGCTCACCTGGTCCGAAGGACCAAGGTGAGCTTATGCCATACCGTGGCGTCCGTACGTCAACAATTTCTTTAAACGACTTCTTCTTCTTAACCACTGGTTGGAATTAAACTAAATTTGACTGGAAGCATTCCTAGGTGGTGGGGATTCAAAATTGTACAAATGGTGGGGCTGACCCCCCAGGGGGCTGAGGGGCGGGGCCAAAAGGGGTCAATTTGCCCATATTGCTTTAAGCGACTTCTTCTCTGAAACTAAGAAGTGGATATCAACCATATTTGACTGGAAGCATCCCTAGGTGGTGGTGATTAAAAATTGTACAAATGGTGGGGCTGACTCCCCAGGGGGCTAAGGGGCGGGGCCAAAAGGGGGCAATTTGGCTATATTGCTACAAACGACTTCTTCTGTAGAACTGTGCACTGGATATCAATCATATTTGATCAAAAGCATTCCTGGGAGGCAGGGATTTAAAATTGTACAAATGGTGTGGCTGACCCCCCAGGGGGCTGAGGGGCAGGGCCAAAAAGGGTATTTGGCTATACTGCTTTAAGTGACTTCTTCTCTGGAACTAAGTGATGGATATCAACCTTATTTGACTGGAAGCATCTCTAGGTGGTGGAGATTCAAAATTGTACAAACGGTTGGGCTGACCCCCCAGGGGGCTGAGGGGCGGGGCCAAAAGGGGGCAATTTGGTTATATTGCTATAAATGACTTCTTCTGCAGAACTATGCCATGGATATTGATCATATTTGGTCGGAAGTATTCATGGGAGGCAGGGATTCAAAATTGTACAAATGGTGGGGCTGACCCCCCGGGCTAAGGGGTGGGGCCAATAAAATGTATTACTTGGAAATGGTTGAGATCCCCACCATATAACCATATATACAATTGCTGAGTATAAAGAGAAGAATGCACATTTGCTTCCAGGATGTCCCTAGGGTCTGGCCCCACCCTTGGAGACATAGTCCCTGGGCCATAACTTTAAAACGGTTGAGATCCCCACCCCAAAACTATATATACAAATGCTGGGCATAAAGAGACGAATGCAATCATGATATCAGAATAGACCCTGGGGTCTGACCGAACCCCTAGGGACCTAGTTTCTTAGTCACAGCTTGGAAACAGTTGAGAGCCCCACCCTATAACCGTATATATACAATTGCTGAGTATAAAGAGATGATTGCACATATGCTTCCAGGTTGGCCTTGGGGACTGCCCCACCCTTGGAGACTTAACCCCTGGGTCATAACTTTGAAATGGTTAATATCCCCACCCCAAAACTATATATACAATTGTTGGGCATAAAGAGACGAATGCAGTCATGACATTAGAATTGATCCCAGGGTCTGCCCCACCCTTGCAGACTTGGCCCCTGGGTCATAACTTTGAAACGGTTGAGATCCCCACCCCAAAACTATATATACAAATGCTTGGCAAAAAGAGACAAATGCAGTCACGATATTAGAATCGATCCTGTAGTCTGGCCACAACTCTAGGGACCTAGTTTCTGAGTCAAAGCTTGGAAACAGTTGAGATCCCCACCCCATAACCATACATAAAATTGCTGGGCATGAAAAATCTAATATAGCTATGCTACAAGGATTGGCCTTGGGGTCTGGCATATTCCCTTGATCTCATTTGGAGAATATTTTGCCATGATTGCATAGGTATCCAGGTGAGCGATACAGGCCCTCTCTGTCTCTTGTTATAACTATGTGTCCATATTCACAAAAGGGAAATAAACCCCTTCATATTTGGATGTTCAACTAGGTGTCACGGAGATGGTTTTGTCAACTTTAAGTTGGAATCTAAGATGTAATGTATGATATTTCACCTGAGTTAAGACCTCTGGCCCTCTTTCTTTAAGAAGATAGAATGGGCACTAAAGACCTCTGGCCCTCTTTCTTTAAGAAGATAGAATGGGCACTAGGTTTATTCTCAAATTTGACCCTATTTTTGACATTGATTGTAAAATCTGTTTAACATTGGATTGGGCTTAGTACTGAGCATGAGTTTATCAGTGGAAATATCTGTTTAACAAGGGAGTGGGTTTATTGTCATCTAGTAGCTTATCACAAGTGATGAATGGTCATTCTCACTGTTACATCATTACTGTTTTGTGCCTGTCGAGTGGTATACCTTGTGTTAGCATGGGGTACAATACTATATGTACATACCCCTGGGTATTAGAAGAAACTGTGAACCAGCTCTTTCCTACTCATATTTATTGAAGAATACCTTAACCAGTGTATCACGAGAGGTGTTGAGGACATTTGTCAGTCCTTAAAATACTGTGTGATACACAAATCAAGGCGATATTCAAACTATTGCTCATTTCATTGATTCATAATGTTCAGTTTATTAATTCCTTTAACCTGGATTGATTCTGGTTAGATGTAGGATGTCATACAGTAATGAGTGCTTTTGTATGATTTATGTATCTGTCAGAACACCAGGGTATTTACCACAAGTTAATTAGGTATACTGTATCAATTGTAATTCACAACATGCAATGGTGTGCAACTTTTAGGATTATTTTAGTTCTTTCGGAATATTTACGCTACAGGATTATTTGTAAAATCATCCGATGTATCTTGAGTCATATCTATTTTTGTTTTTGTACATCATTAAATGATATAGGGCAAGTTATTGCGTTTGTTGAGAAATTATTTCAATGAATAATATTTTGTAAGTTCAATTGATGTTGGTTGTAATTGAGAATTTCCATGACAATAAATTGGCTAGAGATAAAAAGGTATTTGAAACATTTTTGAAAATAAAAAAGATAAACAGATATTTGTGAAAATAAAAACAAAAAGAAAAGAAAAATATATTGGAGATATGGTCTACTAAAATGGCATCACTTAATTTTAAAATCTAGAAACAGAATGATTGTGATATAAATGTAAAATTTCTCATGGAATTCGAATGTGGGCATTAATTAGGTAGTCTTCCCTTATCAACATCTTATGCATTCCATCTTTAAGAGAATAAAACAGTAGATGTTTTGTTGACACTGCTGATGTTACCAAGCTTGTAGGCAAGACAAAGCTCGATGGTTATTGGAATCTGACGCAAGGTCTTCTTTAATGGGAGTAACTGGGTCAGAAAAAGTTGTTTGTTGGGAAAAAACAGTTTACCAAAAGCTGGTTATTTCTAACTGACCTACTTTATGCAGTGTGACAGATTTGTACTCTTATAACTTTGCTATTTCTGATGATTGTATGTTTCTGTATCGCCAACAGCTGTCCTGTCTTAACTTTTTGACAATAAACCATTTAACCTTAATGTTGTCTTCAGATTTGTTAAAACCTGACCGGTGCTTATGTCATGGTTAGGCATCAGAAATCTACTCCTTTTAATAACTCTTGAAGAACTCTGTACCCTTGAACTAGGACTTCTACTAGGTTGTAATTTGTCATGAAAGCAAACACAGGGTTATGGTTATGGCCAATATCAAAGCTCAAATGTCTGCATATAACAGTAAAATACATATGAAAGGGACAACACTTACTGTATTTTGAAATTTGTGGCGGTATATCGTGATTATACTGTCGCAAATTGAGTTTTACTGATGATGTGGAGAGGAGCCAGTAAAACGGATATTGGGGAAAGTATAATCACATATGACATTGGTGCCGTTACAATGACTATTGTTTTTACTATGTAAGTCCTGATAAGTTATTAAACAATCCTTCAGATACTGACAAAATTAGATTAGATAACATCTTTTCATTAAATAAACAAGAGGCCCAATGGTCCTGCATCGCTCACCTGGTATTAATCTCACACTTGTAATCTTAAAAGTAGACTAAAATACAGCTACAGGCAGAATAGCAGGGTTCGATTCACAAGAACCTATTAAAAGATTTAAACATGAAGCCTGTGTCCTTGAATGTCGAACAAGGACATTAGGTTGAAAGTGGGTCAAGGTCAGTCATTTGAACAAACTTGGTAGCCCTTCAACCCAGTTTGCTTCTGGCCAAATATCATCATCATAAGCCTTTTGGTTATTGAGAAGAAGTCGTTAGAAGATTTTAAGACATCTGACCCCAGTGACCTTGACAGTGGGTCAAGGTCATTTATCCTAGCATGCTACAGGCCCAATATCAGTACCCTGGGCCTTTTGGTTATTAAGAAGTGGTTTGAAGATTTTAAAACATTTGACCCCTGTGACCTTCAAAGCTGGTCAAGGTCATTCATCACAGCATGCTACTGGCCAAATAGCATCATCCTAGGGTTTTCGGTTATTGAGAAGAAGTTGTTTAAAAGTTTTTAACATATTTGACCCCTGTGACCTTGACTATATATAAAAGTCATTCATCCTAGCATGTTACTGGCCAAATATCATTATCCTAGGTCTCTTAGTTATTCAGAAGAAGTTGTTTAAAGATTTTTTAAGACATTGACGCCTGTGACCTTGAAAATAGGTGAAGGTCATTTATTTTAACAAACTTGGTAGCCCTTCAACCCAGTTTGCTTCTGGCCAAATATCATCATCATAAGCCTTTTGGTTATTGAGAAGAAGTTGTTTAAAGTAAAATATTGATGCCGGACGGACAGCGGATCAGGTGAGCTAAAAAAAACTCAAAACACATTAAAAAGAATTAAAGCATTTAATTCCTTTATAGAAATAATTAATAAATACGAATGTCTTCATTATTAAATAGAACTGTATGGAAAAAAACAGCAGACATTCTGATATACATATAACAAACAGGATGGTATGTTGACCTTCAGATGTACATGTAAACTGCATGACACGGATACATTGGTGAATGATTTGTCCGTTCTGTTCAGTGGAAGTCTGGCCGCTGGTAATTTACACTCTGCATGGTGTAACAGCTTTGTACAATGGATGTACAAAATAAAGACCCCAAGGAAAGTTCCAGTATTGCATAGGTGTTAATGACATGGATAATATTTATTGGTTTTCCTTCGTTAAAAATATGTTTATAACCAACAATTACAGGTGTTTCCTTTGCTATGATATGGAAATGTTAATTCTGTGAGCCCATCCGTCTGTATACTGGTGGAGATCTGAGAAGATTATACAGCGATACACGTCCTTGTGAAAGACTTGTGGTATAAAGATGTCTAGGCTATCCTGAGACCAGAAACACTCTTTTCCAGGGACTGAAACAATCAAACACAACTCATAAGCAAACTCCACAGTTTAAATAATTTGCGTGTGTTGAAGTTATTTTTATTTCTGTTTTGTATAGTTTTACAGTCCATCAGCAATTCAACTAGTATTTAGGGCCAATGGAAGCCGCAGAAAATTGTAGGTTAGGATAGATTTTCATACATCATGTTTACTGCATTTGAGATTACTGGTATTGCCACACAGGAAATTAATACTGCAATATACATAATTAAATGTTCTGTAATTGATTGCCAACAGAGGGTGGATTCAATCAGGTATGTGTTTAAAAGATTCAATTTTGCTTTTAATTTAGGGAACAATAGATTGCTTCCACTACCTTTAACCAGATATAAGTTCTGATATACTTTTCTACCCTTTTCCATATTTCTTGTATTGTTACAGAAGACTTACTTTAAAGTCCCAAATGATCATTTGGCCATCTGCTCCTGAGGTAGAGAACTTGGTACAGTCTGCCTTAGTTCCGGCAAACACCGACACTTTGCTGGAGGAGATAAACCAAGAGTTTGTATAAAACTAGAGCACAAGTACCGTCCTTGCAGAGAGTTTTCAGAGTAGCGTAATCAGACAGAGCATGCTTCTAAGAACTCAGTTTTTGCAAGTACCTCAGTTGAGGAGTGTAAAGAATGACAAAAGAACTAGTTTTGATACACACACAACCACAATATGCTATTGTTAAAACTCATTAAACGATGACCAATGTAATGTCAATATACATCTTTGAATATATCAAAAAGGTAGTAAAAAATAATGTAATGAAAATCTTTTTCTTATTCTTTTTGTTGATATATTGGATCATGAAAAATTGTTTGTAAATAGGAAACTGTTTAAGTATTTACTCACGGAAAGGTGCAATGTCCTTATCAACCCAGGATTTTTCAAACGTTTTTGATCAGATTGGAGTTTAAAAAAAAAAAAAAGTAATCTGATATATTTAGATTCATTAATTCATACAAGGAAAATGTTAATGTGCCACCCTAACTATTGTTTTGGCAAATCTAAGAGAATAGGTGGCTTTGATAGGGAGGAAGTTTATTTTTCCTGTACTTATAATCCAAACCTGTCACTTACGTAATGGTGTTTTGATGCTTGGTTTTTATTTCCCCTGTGTTTTCTGCTGTTCCTGTCTTGTCCATCTGACGGAAACGATTCATGGCACTGAAAGACAAACACAGAACAAGTTTAACACAGAAACAAACGGAAACTGATTTTGTTTTCCACTTTAACAACCTGTCAGAAGCCAGTGAATGCTATCTCGTTAAATATCTACTGATCAGACACATCTTTTAGGTTAATCTAACTATAACAAGAGTTCCCCAAACAGTACATATACACTCGCCAACAACATCATGGGAGTTAGGTTGATAGTATCTACTAAATTATCTTATACGACGTGTGAAAATCGAGCTTGCAGATAAGCAAATATTTATTTCCTTGTGATGTCAGGAATACTTTTGTAAGTTTCATGAAAGGTTTAACACTTTAATTAGGAAGCTGTGAACAGGCCAATGTGTAGACAGGATAATGCTTGTATACACTTCTCCAAACGGGGGATATATCAAGTGTTCAAAACCATACTTTCTTAAAAGAGTAAATGTCAAATACCAACAGCCAATCAGATCTATCGTATACTCCTTTAATCTTCACTAAACTTTTGATTCGCTTCAGTTTTGCTATCATTTACCTTTTGGTTGTTAAAATATTCATTTCTTAAAAGATGATCTGATGTGTTATAAGTTAGAACAGGACAGATATGTAAATGGTGTGTGCTGAAACACTGACCATTTATCAAGTTAGGACAGGACAGATATGTAAATGGTGTGTGCTGAAACACTATGCCCATTTATCAAGTTAGGACAGGACAGATATGTAAATGGTGTGTGCTGTGAAACACTGCCCATTTATCAAAGTAAAGGACAGGACAGATATGTAAATGGTGTGTGCTGAAACACTGCCCATTTATCAAGTTAGGACAGAAATTAACAAACTGAAGCTTTATGGATCAGGATGAAAACACTAAACACAAGAATTTCATAAATCTTCTGACCTCATTGTCATTTGGTCCTTCTCCTGTGGAATGTCAAGGTCGGTGATGAAGGTTACTTGTCCATCGTCACTGTGGCTGAAAAGTTTTGGGCAGCAATCGTAACCCTGGAGACAATATACCATAGTGATGGGAATAATAAAACAAAATATATATCACAAGGCCTTATAAATGTAAAATTATTTGTTAAAATGAAAGTTGTATTGTCATAGAAAAGATATGATTTGTGTGTACCATCGCTGCTACCATCTTGTTCTGTAAAGTGTGACTGGTAACCTTATCCTGCAGAAAGTGATCTATCTCTGCTGACTTACCACACAAACCATGCTGTTCTCCGTCACCCAAGTCATACTCATGAAAGGCAGGAAGTGATCTATCTCTGCTGACTAACCACACAAACCATGCTGTT
Organism: Mizuhopecten yessoensis; assembly: GCF_002113885.1. NCBI lineage: Eukaryota > Metazoa > Mollusca > Bivalvia > Pectinida > Pectinidae > Mizuhopecten > Mizuhopecten yessoensis. The sequence goes on along the minus strand of NW_018408904.1, from coordinate 508,396 downwards.
CCCCGTCACCCAAGTCATACTCATGAAAGGCAGGAAGTGATCTATCTCTGCTTACTAACCACACAAACCATGCTGTTCCCCATCACCCAAGTCATACTCATGAAAGTCAGGAAGTGATCTATCTCTGCTTACTAACCACACAAACCATGCTGTTCCCCATCACCCAAGTCATACTCATGAAAGGCGGGAAGTGATCTATCTCTGCTTACTAACCACACAAACCATGCTGTTCCCCGTCGCCCAAGTCATACTCATGAAATGCAGGAAGTAATCTATTTCTGCAGACTTACCACACAAACCATGCTGTTCTCCGTCACCCAAGTCATACTCATGAAAGGCAGGAAGTTTCCTTTTACAACAGCAATTCTAAAAAGATAAAAAGATAAAAAAGCATTACTAGAAAAATGTTAGAAAGGATTCCTCGTAACAGTCTCCTGTTCATCATTTACAGTACATAATCAGAAACCAGAATAAAGGGACGACACTAGATAGACAAATAAAACAGTTACTACAAATATAATAAATGCATCTCAATGCCTGGGCTAACCACAATAATTAAATAAATGCAAAAGGAATAATAGTTAGTGTATCAAGTTATTGATTTTAAAACCTATTTAAATATTGCACAACCATCTTCAGAAATTACCACAAAAATAATCTTTGTTATCCCTCAAAGTGTTATATTAAAAGTAGACAACCTGTCAGATGAGTCTCCATTAACTAAAACAACCCTGTTGTAGTGTTTCAGTGTAACACATGATTTTTCCATAGACAGTATTTTATATCTTGGGTACCAAAATGTTTCTGTAAGAGATGTTACGTTTCAAACATAATTTTGGTCAATCACTGTTACATTCAGTGGAAAGCTCTCTGAATGCCTATCAATCAAGTGTAAAGGTGACCCCTAGCTTAAGAAAGCTGCCTTTTGCAATGTCCACAAACTGCATATGGAACCAAACAGTAATTTTCTTTGGTGAATTATTGAATAATTATGAGACAATCATTCTTATAATTGTAAAATTGAAAATAAAATGCTCATAATTTTTAGAGAAACTTTCTTAACAAGATGTCCATGGGCCATTATGGCCACACAGTCTGTCACACAATTGTAATTTGTTGTGATTTGACAAAAGACAAGATACCCAAGGCCTTAAAGATCACCTGAGTAAAGGACAGCAGTAGTATTGGTCAGAAGTTGGTTCACTGTTACAACAGACCTAGGGCCTTAAAGATCACCCGAGTAAAGGACAGCGGTGGTATTGGCCAGAAGTTGGTTCACTGTTACAACAGACCTAGGGCCTTAAAGATCACCTGAGTAAAGGACAGCGGTAGTATTGGCCAGAAGTTGGTTCACTGTTATAACATTTTAGGAACAAGATGTAAACATTTTCACAAGCCTGAGCAAGTGAACAATGATTTAACTTTAAATATTGGTACATTCTTAGAAGTACTACACCATATATCAAATGTAGATCACTATAACCTATATTTTCCACTTTAATGATTTTGGTAAGATTTCGTCGTTTAACTTCATCTTAATAAAAGTGGGAGCAATCGACATATGTGAGTAACTAATAACAAAAAAAAAATCAAAGTTTTCAATCAGTTATTTTCAGTTTGTATTTAAACACTTTGAGGTCATACTTACTTGTCACCACCGGCCATGGCGACAGACACACTAGCATCATGTCCTACCCACGCCAGCTTCTCTCCACTTGGGGAGAAGGACACATTATGTACCCACCCACCTGTGAAAAGCACAAAGATATGAAAGAGATTTAGATAACAACATTAAAGGTACTAAAAACAACCCAGATCTCCCGTAAGTATTAAGAAGTAACATAACATAAAAACGTGTACATTTATCAATTTTTGATCATTGTGATTTATTTGAAAAGTACATCTACAACACCTTCCTTGTGAGGAAATTGTTGCTAAGCATTGGGGTACTCAGATAACTATTCTTACCTCCACCGTTGGAGTATTCACACATGAGATTTCCGAGAGTCATCTTGGCTCCCCAGGCAGTGGCAGATGGTTTCTGTTCTACGTCCTTGATGTAACCTGAGAAAACTCTGCAACAACGACATAGCAAAATTTCAGAAAATGGACATTATTGAAACTTCAAGAAAATGAGATTTATTCAAGGGTCTCTTGCAATTTATAAATGTTATGACCCAGAGACTAAATCCACAGGGGCAGGCCCAGATCCCAGGTCAAGTCCTGATTTCATGATTGTGGTCATCTCTTCATGCTAAGAAATTATATAGACAGTTATAGCTAAGGTGGAAGTCTCAACTGTTTCTATGTTATGACCAAAGAATGAGGTCCTCAGACCTAGGGCAGGGTACGACCTTGGACTTATCTTGGTAAATAATGTGTGCTTGTTTTTCATGCCTAGCGATTGGATAATACAGGATGGGAGCTCTCTACTATTTCCATATTATGACCCAGGGACTTATTGCCTATTGTCCTTAGTTTTAAACTACATTGTAGACCTTACAATAATGCTTAGATATACAAATTTTCAAAGGATTGAAACCTCCTAAGAAAAGCGTTAAAATAACACTGCCATTAAATTCACCCAGTATACAGTATGTGGTCACCGAGTGGGGATTTCAACTGTTCTAGGTTGGAGGCACGGTAGTCTAGTGGTACATGTAGGTAGCTATTATTCAATGATAACCAACACATACATGAAGTTTTACTTCGAAAGCAATCAGGCAATCAGAACTTGCATTATCATCCAGAAAAGAAATTAAATGCATCTGTTTCTATTTTTAATCCTTTCTAACTTTCAATGAATTCCTGAAAAATAATAACTTAAGGGTCCTTTTTTCAATGATGATCAATAAAAATGTAGGCTAACAGACCTTCAATTATCATCAAGACAAGGAATTTGGCGATGAACAGAAGTGTGGGGCTTTAACATAATTGATATGTGAGAAAATGAAATGACATCTGGTAATATATTGGTCTTACCTTGCCTTGAAGTCAGTGGAGCCTGCTGCCAACAAAATGTTGTTTGGATGCCAGTCAATGCTGAAACACAATCCAGTACAACATTACACAGTACTAAAGATAGCAGACAAAATTACAGTACTCTTGACAATGAGAGAAGTTCCGCATCAAATGTGAAAAGGCACAAGGGGCCTGTATCCCTAAACTGTTATTCAATGTTTCCTCAGGGTCATGCCTGGTTGTTTGTCAACTTTATTTTAATTCTGCTATACTGAGATTGCATAGCATCTAGACAGACTTGTTACTCCAAAATCTCTCAGAAAATCAAAGTTCAGGCCACTATCTTGCATTTTGAAACAGCTCAAAAATTTACAATACATACTCGAGACACGTAGAGAATGTTTTAAGCTGTCTCGTTTAAATTAAAAACTTGAAAAAAAGGTTAAAAATGTCTCTGCCAGTCAGAGGATAGGGAAGCTGTCCTGGATTTTGAATCATTTCAAAAAAGCAAAAATCACTTGCACATAGCTAGGCAATGATCATTTGCACCATCTTCCGTTAAAATTGGCATCACTGAACAGGAGTACAAGTGGAATTTGTTGTAGAGATGATCCATACCAAATTAGGATAAATTCCTTCATCCCTTTTCAGGAGCATTCTTCTATAGATTTTCTTACCAATCATCCCTATTAGGCTTATTCTATTAGACTTCACTTATACATCCTAGTAATTGTTCAAATGTCCTTGCCAGAATATTACATGGATACCAACCATAATATTGGCTTCATACTGAAATATTACGTATGTTGATTGTCATGTTTAATAAACAAATCTGTACATATTATGTTACTTTTATGTATTTGGATGACAGAGATAATAGGCCTGGCAGATGAAAATAAAGATTTCATGTCAAGTTGGGCATGGACATAGGTGAAGGGGTGGATGGATTTTCTAAGCCTGTAGAAAAGTTAACTATACTACATAAGTTTCCATTAGCTTACCATGTAACAGTTGATCGTATTGGCTTACCATGTAACAGTTGATCATATTGGCTTACCATGTAACAGTTGATCATATTGACTTACCATGTAACAGTTGATCTTATTGGCTTACCATGTAACAGTTGATCTTATTGGCTTATCATGTAACAGTTGATCGTTTGCTTACCATATAACAGTTGATCGTGTTGACTTACCATGTAACAGTTGATCTTATTGGTTTACCATGTAACAGTTGATCTTATTGGCTTATCATGTAACAGTTGATCGTTTGCTTACCATGTAACAGTTGATCGTGTTGGCTTACCATGTAACATTTGATCTTATTGGCTTACCATGTAACAGTTTATCGTATTGGCTTATCATGTAACAGTTGATCTTATTGGTTTACCATGTAACAGTTGATCTTATTGGCTTACCATGTAACAGTTGATCGTTTACTTACCATGTAACAGTTGATCTTATTAGCTTACCATGTAACAGTTGTTCTTCTTATGCTTACCATGTAACAGTTGATCGTGTTGGCTTACCATGTAACAGTTGATCTTATTGGCTTACCATGTAACAGTTTATCGTATTGGCTTATCATGTAACAGTTGATCTTATTGGTTTACCATGTAACAGTTGATCTTATTGGCTTATCATGTAACAGTTGATCGTTTGATTACCATGTAACAGTTGATCGTGTTGGCTTACCATGTAACAGTTGATTGTATTGGCCTACCATGTAACAGTTGATCTTATTGGCTTACCATGTAACAGTTGATCTTATTGGCTTACCATGTAACAGGTGATCATATTGGCTTACCATGTAACAGTTGATCGTTTACTTACCATGTAACAGTTGATCGTATTGGCTTCTTGATGTGTTTACTGACCCACCACTTATTTTCTTCTTCGAAGTAGCAAATGGAGATGATACGAGCACCACTCCCAACTGCAAATTTGTTCTCTGGAACAAGTAATAGTCATATGAGCTGAACATTTTTCATGGAAACGTGTTTTAAGTGTTGTACAGAAATATTTATTTCTAAGCTGTAATATTAGGTGTCCTGATAATTAAATGACCTATTGATATGTGGACTGAAATAATATTTCGAAAAACAAAGTCACAATAATGCCAATTATTCAAATTTGAAGGTTTTAGTGAAAAAGGTGTTTCTTACCATCTGGTGACCAGCGTACACAGGTTGCAGCACGGTTGATTCTTAAGATGACAAGGACTGGCTTCCATTGACCATTACCTTGGAGAGTCCAAACATAGGCATTCCTGTCCTGGAATATCAAAATTAGTTTTTATTAGAATGAAGGCCTTACTTGGTAATGTAACAAAAAGGTAAGTCTGACAATTTAAGAAATGAATAATGAAAATATATTGCCACGATCTAGCTCTTCAGGAAAAAGAATTATTTATAAAAAATGGCATTCAGATATGGTACCATAGCTACTAGTGTATACTGTAACAGACCTTGGTATCATTATCTCTTTCAGTCTTAAACCAACTTTTTGATTATTCCAAATAACATCAGTAGTGAGGTTTTATAGGATTATTCGTTAAGATAGAACTTACAGCACCACACGTGACTATGCTGTTACTTTTTTGTGCCCAGTCGATACTAGTGACTCGCTGACCATGTTCTTGCAGGGTGGCAGTGTTATTGTAAGTGATGCCCGTCTTCTTGTATACCTTCACCTCATGATTATTGAGGGACACAGCAACCTCTATTACAGGATGAAAAATCATTAGTTCAAGGTGTAATTATATAATGCATCTGTCTAGGTACATCCTGGAACAAGCTATAGGAGCCAACTCTGTCTAGGTACATCCTGGAACAAGCTTTAGGAGCCAGCTCTGACTAGGTACATCCTGGAACAAGCTATAGGAGCCAACTGTCTAGGTACATCCTGGAACAAGCTATAGGAGCCACCTCTGTCTAGGTACATCCTGGAAAAGCTTTAGGAGCCAAATCTGATTAGGAACATCCTGGAACAAGCTTTAGGAGCCAGCTCTGTCTAGGTACCTCCTGGAACAAGCTATTGGAGCCAACTCTGACTAGGTACATCCTGTACCAAGCTATAGGAGCCAACTCTGTATAGGTACATCCTGGAACAAGCTATTGGAGCCAACTCTGTCTAGGTACATCCTGGAACAAACTATAGGAGCCAACTCTGACTAGGTACATCCTGGAACAAGCTATAGGAGCCAACTGTCTAGGTACATCCTGGAACAAGCTATTGGAGCCAACTCTGACTAGGTACATCCTGGAACAAGCTATAGGAGCCAACTCTGTCTAGGTACATCCTGGAACAAGCTATAGGAGCCAACTCTGTCTAGGTACATCCTGGAACAAGCTATAGGAGCCAAACACCCCTAGACCTAATAATCTTAAAGCTTGATTTGTATTAACCAATTACTTCACAAGTTATATCGGATTTTATTCATAGGTGTATTTAACACAATTAATTCACTCAGTTGTCTAAAAGAAAAATCTATGTAATTTTCCTACTGATTTGATTTTAATTGTCTATCACAAAAGGAATATTCAAATATATCGAAAACAATAACAAGAGGGCAAGGAGCCTTGGCAACCACTTAAGCTTACAGTATTCTCAATGGTCTTATCTAGGAAATAAAACTATAGGGGTACATTAATTTAGAAGTTGTTTAAAGATTAAAACATGGAATTGTCATCATGATGATACTATACATCAAATCTGTTAAAAACTAACAACCATTTCAGGAGGATTAGTCTTTTAAGACTCCAATCTTCAACTAATCTTTGACCCTGGCAGCCAGTTCTCAAAGACGACCTTTTACTTAAACACAATACATTTGTAAATACTTGTAAACATGTACATGGCTATGTTCACAACATGGATCTATTACTCCTATAACTGAACTGTCTGACCTGTAGAAGTCATCATCCATTGTCAGATACCCAGGGTTGGTGCTCACAACATGGATATATTACCCCTATAACTGAACTGTCTGACCTGTAGGAGTCATCATCCATCGTCAGATACCCAGAATCAGTGTTCACAACATGGATATATTACCCCTAAGACTGAACTGTCTGACCTGTAGGAGTCATCATCCATTGTCAGATACCCAGGGTTGGTGCTCACAACATGGATCTATTACCCCTATAACTAAACTGTCTGATCTGTAGGAGTCATCATCCATCGTCAGTGTCGCACAATCGAATGTTGGTATCCAACAATGTTTACTATCATACTATGTCGTAAAATTACAATTGAATCTTTGACTATTCTGTAGAAACAGAAAAATTTAAGTATAACAATTATAAACTGATCCTTTACTGCCCTTAGAACATTATTTTTAAGAACATTTGAATGGGTACATGACAATTAAAAGACATAATTTCATTGCGACTTAACAAGTATTCTTACCCGAGCGATCCCTGTTCCAAGCATGAGTAGTGACTGGATCTACACCAAAGCTGAATGTCTCTGGCATCGTCAAGCAGTTTTCTGCTAAAAAGATGTTATCAGTATCACAGTAACCAGTAAGACCATAGGAAAAGCAACAGACAAACAAAAAGGCCAGTATGACAGAGGGATTAAGCGAAAGTTGAAACTGGAGACTGGGTCCTAGTTAGAAAGCTTGTCCACAAGGGAAAACAAATTAGCAGGCAAGTGGGGGACACCGTTTACAAAGTCGAGGAGACAGACCCAACACTGATGTTCCTATTTTCGTGATAAAACCTGAGATAGGAAGTGGCCATGTACACTAGGTCCTTACACCGTCACTTACTCTTGTTTGAGACCTTGCATGATTAGCAGAATTAAACTATTTCCGAGCCAAGACAAGGAAATACAAACTGGTGGAGGACAACACTAATGAAGAAGTAGACAAAAATGACAGTGATGATGAATACATGATTGTGTGGTAGGACGAGGAATATTGATAAAGATAGTGCTGTCGCTGGGGCTTGAACCAGCGACCCTTGGCTCTCCAGCCCGATGCTCTACCGCTGAGCTAAAGGGAAATTCCCTACAGCTATCGCTTGTAAGGCAACCTAATCAATGTACATCTTTTACACTATTCACCCCTTTTTCGATCACCAACCCAGGTTCTTTGACTCCCTGCCAAGGATTCTCCTACCTTGAACGGGGAGGATCAACGCCACCAGTTTGTAGTAGGACGATATCTAGTTGGGTGCAATAATATATCACATATAATTCAGAACCCGAGCACCTGTGATTGTAAGAGAGTTAATGACAATGTACAATATTTTGTTTTCAAACTCTTAGCCCTTTTATCTATATATTTAAGCCGGCGAATGCATCAACAACATAGTCTCCTATTTATTTCATATGGTAAATATACGCTAATAAATATAACATTATGAATCGTAAATATTAATTTCCTGTTCACTGTCAATCTGATAGGCGGGCGGATGATTCATCTTTGAGCTGAACAGCTGAACAGTTTTGCATTCTACCACTGATTCCGTCATTCTACGTATCAATGTTCTGCCATAAGGTTACAATAAACGATATGAAGATAAAACATGAACTCGTCAATTTACCAAAGTGTTATTGATTAGTAATCCAGTATCCGTGGACTCTGGCCAGTCAACACGAATGTCTCCTCCAAATGATCAGACAATCTTCCAAAGACCAATGCGGAAGCAACACGCCCGGTGTTTGATGTGATAACCCACATACATGTTGATAAATTGACACATTAAATTAAAAATAAACAAATATATTAATCTAAATAACCTAACAGTAGCATTTTAATAATTTTGTTATCCATATATTTTATTTTCTCTTTAAAGAAATTATTTCATTTAATTTTTACGAAGATAAATTGATTTATTACCGATACTTCATGTGTGCTGGGTTCAGAGGTTCAGAAAGGTCAAGGGTCAGAACAAACTTCCTCGATACCTACAAATCCCGGCCTACACATCCTGCCATGTGGATTAGCTGTCAAGATGCAATGCATGCGTGTCTTCACACTTATGTGTATATTGTTATTATCTTCAAACACGACCTATGTGACAGGAGATGACGAAGAGGACGAAGATCCCGTGAAAAAGGCAACTTTATGTGAAGGTAAGATGATCTTATGGTACACTGTCAAAGTGAAAGTGAATCATTTCATTGCATTTTGATCAAACATGCACGTCAGAAAATGTATATGTATTGGCATTTCCCGGATGGAATGGTACCTATCTGTGCATTCTTGTAAGATTATAGATTCCATTCGTTACAGAATTTACATCATTTCAAAGTTTCCCTGGTGATAGATTAGAATATTGGGAGAACTTAGTTGTCTCCCTTGAATTGATAAACTACACCTTCCTTGATTCAAAGATTTTGATACAATGTTACAACGACAAACAAAGATTTTCTTCCATGTACTAATACTATCCATGATTTATTTTGAAAGTGGAATATGAAGTTGAATCATTGATTCCCAATTGCACTGCAGTGTGTTCATTTGAATACGAAACACTGTCATTGTGGATTTCAAGGCAAACACACACACTTGCTTACTATACCATATCTTAAAAATATTTTTTAAATAATGATGAATTTAGTCTTGATTCAAATCCTTTTAGCTCAAAAACCAATGTGAGCATATACCTCACTCTGGGCATCTGTCCATTGTCCGTCCATCTATCTGTCGTCTGTCCACCGACAATTTCTTCCAACAACTTCTTCTAATGAACCGCTGATAATATATATATTAATCTTACAACAATTATCAAACAAGTTATGCATCAACTTATATTCAACATTCTTGTTGGCCTGAACGTTAGGGTGCAGGGGATCTTGATGTGTGAGGAAATCAGAGTACCCAGAGAGATAAATATATATATGTATAATATATATAGCCTCTATAAATGTGATGAAATATCAAATGTCACAAAAAAAGTTTTTAAAGAGTTAAAGGCCCACATGGGAAATATTAAGTTATTTACAAAACTCCAAGATTACTAAAACTGCAGTTAGAGGACCCATGGACCAATCTTCCAATTTTGAGAGAGTGATACTTCGTCCAAAACCCAGTCCACTTTACGGTGACATACTGAGGTATATGCCTGGACTTGTTGTCTGCAGTAGCATGAAGGTGGGCTTCTAGCTCTTTCTAAAAAAACTGCATCCGCCTCAGTCATCCATAGATGTATCTCATATACAATATCCTATAAAATCAATTTACTTGTCAAACACTGACATGTCAAAATACAAGCTCCCCCGAAAATTGATTATACCATATATCATATGTGACTTGATTACTCCATTGCCCAAATCTGGCCATAATGCTTTTGAAAGTTTTCCAATTTCTTTTACATAGTGATACACACCAGAAACGATACCCATGATTCAAATGATATGCAATAGCAGCACATTCCAGGTTTATCTGTTGTAATGTATTTGACTAGAGTAGTTCAGTTAGAACAGCCATTTTCTGTCTTTAACCAATAAAAAAAAATCTTTTCTAATTCTTTCCCTCAATATTGTTATGGTTTGCCAATCACGTGGTGCATAGGATCTGTCAACAAAGTAAAGGGAGGTAAATTTCAAATTCTTCTAAATGTGAACATTCCTTCAACAGTATATGTAATTATGTATGTTATTCAATGGAGAAATTAGTATAAAACATTATGTGAAACATTGTTATTGTAATACTATATGTATATGTTCATATTTTCCCCCCAACAGTTTGTAAATTCTTAGCCACTGAGCTAAGTGATAGGTTACATGAAACCGGCAAATCGAAAGAGGTGTTGGAAACTGGTCATGGCCTGGACAAAAAGAAGAAGAGAGTTAAATATCAGACGTCGTAAGTTTGCCTGTATATCAGACATAATTAGTTTTCCTGTTGTATATAAGACATGCTAAGAACCTACATGTTGTTCATCAGATAATGTAAGTTTCCTTGTAAAATGTTTGACATTATAACTCTTCCTTCCTGTTAAATATTGGACCTTGAAGTTCTGCCCTGTAAAACACTCTGCGGTGCAGGGTCAGACTTTCATAGAGTGCAGTACTGTTATATATTTTGAATCCCTTTGTTGTAATTATGGATTTCAAAAGATGTTACCAAGTTAAGTAACTCTGAAATAATTAAAAAAAAAAGAAGAGCTGACCAGGAACCCTTTTATACTTGAGTTCATAAGACAAGGAAGTTTGAAAGGATATTACTGAAAGTGATTGTCCCTAATTGTTCTTCCTTAGAAATGTTTAAATTTAGTGGATTAATCTACCAGTTTTTAACCCTGAAGGGCCAAGTGAGTTAATTTAAGCCATGCCATGGCATCCGTCATCCATCTGTCCATCGGGCATCAACTTTTTTGTAAGGCACTTCTACTCAATAACCAATAGGCCTAGGGTGAGGATATTTGGCCAATAGCAAACTGGGACGAAGGGCTATTAAATTTGTTCAAATAAATGACCTTGACCCACTTTTTAGATCACTAGAGTCAAATATGTTAAAATCTTAAAACAACTTCTTCTGGAATAACCGAAAGGCCCAGAGTGATGATATCTGTCCAGTAGTTTACACTGGTATGAAGGGCTAACAAGTTTGTTCAAATGAATTACCTTGACCTTATTTCAATGTCACTGAGGTCAAGTGATTAACAAAAATATTCCAACTACTTCTGCTGAAGAACCAAAAAACCTAGGGTGATGATATTTGGCCAGTAGCATGCTACCAAATTTGTTCAATTTAATGACCTTGAACCATAAGGGTCAAATATGTTAAAATATCCAAACAACTCCTCTGAATAACCAAAAGGCCCAGGGTGATGTTATTTGGCCAGAAGCATGATTGGATAAGCAACTGCGAAGTTTGTTCAAATGAGTGACCTTGTCCCAACTTTAAGGTCACGGGGGACAGATTATTTAATTTTTAACCACCTCTCCAGAATAACCAAAAGGCCCAGGATGATGATAATCTGGCAAGTAGTTTGCTGCTATGAAGGGCTTCTAAGTTTGTTTAAATGAGTGACCTGGGTCCACTTTTAAGATCACTGAGGTCAAATAGTTAAAAAATATTCCAACAACTTTTTCTGAATAACAAAAAAGCCTAGGGTGATGATATTTGGTCAGAAGCATGATGGTATGAAGGGCTACCAAGTTTATTGAATAGAAGGACCTTGAGGATAATGTAAGTTGTAAAACCTGTCTAAACAGAACAAAACAACATTTATACAACAATGTTTACACTAATGTCAAAGGTTGTGTTGTGGATTTTTCATGGTTCAGATCAGACATGCAACACTTCAGCTTTACATACATATGTTCATGTATGCTAAGTTTGTATTTTAATTTGATAATGGTTCATAGTAAAAAATAATTCATCAAAATTTTTAACTACATTGAAGTATTTATATAAATACTGGTAGTCACTCTGATGGATCTTCTTATTTCAGGGAGTTGAGATTGATAGAAGCCCTCCAAGAGCCTCATATATGTGAAAAAATCCTGAAGTATAAAGTCCACAAGGAAAAGAAGGGATCACTGAGATTTAACAAAAAGGAAAGTGAAACTATGGAAACCCTGCATGGTTTAGTGTGAGTTTGCAGGATTTGTTATCATGGTTCTACTGGATACAATGTATATCAACATGCAGTAACGATTGAACATGTAAAAATGGATAAGTGTTGTTCTTAATCACAATACTAACTGTCTTGTACTACACCAATGATTAAAACCCCTGTAACATATTCAGTGGGGATTGGGGCTTTACCAGAGGGATATCAGAGTGGCTGTGGCAATTTGTCTGTGGATGGAAGATTGTCCAACACACCTGTGCTTATCTTCTCAACCAATTTTCATGAAACTAAATGCATATGATTAGTCTTTGGTAGATGTGTAATTGCTATTTATATTTGATTCCAACACTTTTGTTTGGAGTTATGTATTTTTTCTGATAAATGTAACATGATATTGTCCAAAAAAGTCATGAACTCTGCCTGTAAGACACCTTTACCTATCACTTGGTTTGTAGAGCACAGGACAGAAGTCAAGGAAAAACTTAACTGGTAATCTAGATGTACAGGGCTGATAAGAATGTGCTATAGGCTTGCTAGGCATCTCTTGTTTTGTGTTGACCAACAACTATTTTCCCTCTGTAGGAACAAGGGAGTGAAGGTAGACCTGGGCATTCCTATGGAGATGTGGGACACACCCTCTGCTGAGGTTACTGACATGCAAAGGAAGGTCAGTTAAAAAACGCCAGATGAAACACTTAGGAATGTAAATCCATGTATTGGTTTTTATTAGGTGATCTATTGCGATCGCCTTTTGTCCGTCGTCGTGCGTCCGTAAACAATTTACATTTTCGACTTCTTCTCCAAAACCCCCAAACCAATTTCAATGAAATTTTGCAGAAAACTTTCATGGCCAAAGGTCAACAAAAATGGTGGCTGATTTGGTCCCCAGCCCCCAGGGTCCAAAAAGGGTCAAATTGACTAAAATTTCAAAAATCTTATTATGGTTTAAAATGGCAAGTGATACTTTGAATATTACATGTTAATAACATGATTGGAATTATAACTCTGAGTTGACAGTTTAATACTATGAACATTTTGAGCCAGCCCTACCCCCAAGGGCTGAAGTGTGGGGCCCAAAGGAGTCAGTGTGCTAAAATTTCTTCATTTTCCTTGTTTAGAATCAGAGGTGCTAGTTTCAAATGCTTTTCAGTCTTAAATCTGTATGCTAGATATTGAATAAGGTGGTTTTTGTGTCGCCTACGAAAAGCTGGTCCGAAGGTCAAAGGTCAAGGTCACTGTTACTATAAATAGAAAATCTGTTTTCGTGCGATAACTTGAGTTTCCTTGGGCCGATCAAACTCAAACTTCATGCAGTGATAAGCATACTTGCATTTTCAAGAAAAAAATTATGGATACCAATGAGGCGAATCTATTTCTTGTAATCTCCCAGCTTCCTGCGCAGGCGACACATCCACTTCCGTGAAATTCTTGTATCGTTTTTTGTCACTTTGAATAATATTTCTGTTCATGTTAAAAACAAAATCAACTCTCTGTATTAATATATCAGATGACCGTTAAGGCCCATGGGCCTCTTGATTATCTATTTGTTCGTTTATCTATATAAATACTGTTCTACATTTTTGGGACACCCGTGTTGAAGGCTTGTGTGACCTTTATCAATATTTGGTTAATATCATATAACCTCCATGGAAGGGGTAGGATTTTAAAGATATGCATAAATTTCTAACTTGGGGATAATAATATAACACATTGATTTGCCTGCAAGGGTCCCATGACCAACAAATGTCAGATGTGTTTCGAAATTTAAATGAATGGGTGGTGGGTTGGTGCGGTGGATAAGACACTTGCCTTTCATCAGAGTACCCGGAGATTCATCAGAATACCCATAAACCTGGGTCGTCTTAAGCTCGGAGAAAGGCTAGTGCACTATTTACTGCAGAATTAAAGAGGTATACTCCCAAAATAACTCTTAGCATTGAACTGCATCCACAAAGCTGTATATTGGGTACCTGTAGCCTTTGGAAGACAACTTCTATTGATCAGTGTCATTGTTTACAGTGTTTTAAGATGGTAGAGGACCATGAGGAGGACATTGAGGACTGGTACTTCCACAACCAGCACCGTGACATCATGGACTACCTGTGTGCTGATCTGGTGCTTGGCAGGGCCAACAAAGGTACATTTTCCTCTTTTTAATGTTTATGCATGTAAATGCATAGTTTAAAATATTTGTTTGTAGACAGATATTCTGGGTGGTTTTTTCCTGTTTCAGAGGTTTAATAGTTTTCTGTTCCTTGGGTAATTATGTGTTTTGGCATTAATCTCTCTAAATTTCCTTTCCAGTCGTGACCCACCGGAAGTGTATCTTCAATTTGATCTCCTTTTAAAAGGTGCCTTATCACTGTGTTTGTTTTATTTAATTGACATCCTGTTTCATTGATGCAAAATTTCTCTGTACCATTGGTAGTGACATTGATATTTTCTTGAAGACTTTCAACTGGACTAATATTTACAGAAACTGGTAGTAAAAAGAAAACAGAGAAAATCTCTATATGAATGAGATGAAAATTTCAGCATAGTGTTTTTTCAAAAGATAGACTTTTGTAAATGTTTTGTTTGTTTGTTCAGGCCCCAACAAGTATCATCAACACAGCAATTAGTCAAAGTTACAAATGCCTGTAAAACAAATATTTCTCTTGGAGATTCCTATCAGCTGGTATAGTCATGCAGTATATTTAATAGTGTGCATTTGAGAGTCTTGTATGTTTAAAGATTTTTTTTCGATTTAAATCCTTTGGCTTGGCCATCCATGTCCCCCACCCCCAAACCCACCCCCACAATCCCCAAATACTCCTACTCCTGTCTGTATCACACAGGGTGACATGCACCCTTGATCAATACACCATCCACCATCAAATAGCACAGAATGGTTCAAAATGTTCATACTTTGTGTTTGGTTTTAAGAGTGCCTGTATGAATCTGATGCTCCACAACTAGAGGATTCCTCAGACTCAGAAAATCAAGATAAAAAGCCAAGGTCTAAGATAAATAAAGGTAAGGTATTATACAAAGTTACATTTGATGTTTCTAACAGTGAATGTAGCCCACCATCATCAGACAATTGACTGTTCAAATCGCTCTCCGTTCATGGCATGTTGTCCATCCTTCCTTAAACAGTTCTTGTTAGCACTATTTCTCAGAATGTATTGGAAGTATCAATTTCACATGGAGGTTCACATGGCCTTTTGTTGTGCATATTGAATTTAGGTAATGATTGGAAAACCAAGCTGGCCATAACCTGGCAATCTTGAATTTCAAGAGTTTCAGTTTGTGAGCACTATATCTCACAGAGTACTAGAGGGATCTTTATAGTTGTGCATGTTTCATTTTGAGACATTCACCAGACAGCCATCTTGAATTTTGACATCTGAAGTTGTACATGTTTCATATTGAGACTGATAAGAAAAAAATATGACTTCCAGCTGCAGCAGACATCTTGCATTTGTTCAGTTTGTTATCGTCAATTTCCCGAGAGTTTGACTGATCCTTCTCAAATATCAAATGTAGTTTCCCTTTGTACAAACAAAATTAAGTTCCATGCTAATTTATAGGTCAAATGACAGCCTCACTTTGAGAGGACGCCATACACAGTAGTATTATGGTTTTTACCACAAGATGTATTTACTGTTGACATGACTCAATCCTACTGCTAAGATAAAAGAAGATACAAGATCAAACTTACATCATAGAAGTAATGCCGATCTTATGATGGTGAACATCAAAACTCCTCTGGGGTGTCTTGTTATAATTACCTGTTCATCATGTTAAAGTTATTTTAACCTTGTACCATTAAATGTATCATTTTAAACGAGCACAGGTTAGATTTTTGTTTAATGGTTGTTTGATTGTTTTTCAGGAAAGTCAAAAGGTGAGAAGGGAGATAAATTCCAAGAAAATGGTAGAGATGAACTTTAATGACTACAAGTACGCAAGTACTAAAATCTCAGATATGCGTTTGTAATCTCCTGAATGCAAGTGCTAAACACTCAAAGTAGATGTGTTATCTCAGGATAGATTGGTTCGAATCTCTAGGACAGGCGTTATCAAATCCCTGGAACAAGTACATTCAAGCAGACGGATCAAATTGAACATTAATTCAGAGAAGGGATTACGAATGATCTGCTGGAAGCTAAAAATATTACATGTTAAGACTCAACTTGCTGAAGGACTTAGTGTGCTTATGCAATGCTGAAGTGTCAGCCATTCTTCATCAACTATTCCTGAAGGGACTGGACTTAATCTTTTATGGAGCATTCCTGAGCCATCTGGATTCATTCATGCAAAAATAAAGGACTGATTTTAAATTCAAGATATGATCCCTCTGTCATCTGATCGGCTAAGGCATTTTTTAACTTTTCAAGATCAGCATTACAAATTCTAACCAGATTTGGAATAAACAATTCTTTAATGATCCTGAAAGGTTTTTTTATTACTTTTTGGTTGATTCAAAATTCAAGAGGGTCATTATTTCCTCTGATTTGCCAAAACATTTTCAATTTTTGCTCAAGCTAAAGCCACCACTATAAATAGAATCAGTGTGAATAATCCAATACTGGTCCAGAATATGGGTTTTAATCTTAGGATTGATATAAAACCTATAATGGCCACCTTAGCAATTCTTTAACCAAGTAACTTATTTGGATGAAATAAGTTGGTGAGCCACGCTGCCTTTTTGATATGCAACTGCCAGTTACCATGCTGTACTTAACATAGTAATTTTTGTTAATAGAGTAAACAATGTGTTAATACACGTTAGAGGGCTGACTCTCACAAACCAAGTGTTCACTAGCTTTTATATATCGTTTTGTCTGTTCTAGGTTGTAATATATTTAGATAGTTAAGTGATCATGATTTTTCAGTACATCTACAGCTGACACCTTGGGTACCAAAGGAACCAAAAGCCATTTGGGAAGATTTGTTGATTCAGAATATTTTGTTGATCCTTTGATTTGAAGAGTTCCCAGTGAAACAAGAGCTATCAGCATTCCGAAATGTTTCATATGGTTTTAGAAAATGAAAAAAATAATCTTGTCTGCTTACCGCTTAAAATGTCCAAGGTTTCTGCTAATAATTTCAAATAGCTATACATAATTATTATATTTCATAAGTAAACCATACTGTAAGTACTGTATAATGATTAAACAGTAGCTCTGTTTCATTAAGTTATGTACATTGTTTCCTTGTTGTACATCAGCTCTGTCCATCACCATCTCCACTTGTTGAATGAAAAATGCCAGCTTTTAATTAAATTATTTTTCCATATTACTAAATGTGATTTTGACTTGTTCTTTCCTCCTGTATATTAACAAAGTGATTATGTGTACTCGATGGAATGTTTGAAAGAAGTTGCTTTATTCGATAGTGTTCAATACATTTGATCTGCAGGAGATACCAATGAAGTCAAGGTCACTCATTCACACAAACTTGATAGACCTTAATCCCTGCATGCTGGAGGCCAGATATTATGACCCTAACCCAATTGGATATTCAAATGAAAGCTTTTTAATTTTAAAATACGTTTGACTCCTACAAGAGTAAAAGAAGGTTAAGGTCATTTAATTAAAACCTAATTGATAGAATTTTTATCCCAGCATGCTACAGGTCAACATTCTGAACCTAGGCCTCTTGGTTATATGGAAGTTGATAAGCAATTTGACCCATGTGACCTTGAAATTGCGTCAGGGTTTGCAATAGCTCACTGACTCTTTGGGCCAAAGGAGCTATTAGCTTGCTAGTACAAGTAATACATAGTTAGATGAAAGTAATTACCTTGATCAATCTTCAAGGTCACATGGGTTGAATGTTTTTAAACACTCAACTTTGAATGAGTAACAAAAATCCTTTATCATAAAATAAGAAGCCTTTAGTTTATTTACAAAATTTCAAAAAGAAACGACCTTGACTAACTCCATGTAGTCTAAAAGGAATTAAATTTGTCAAAACTATAAATCAACTTCTTCCATTCCTAAGAACAGAAACACCTAGAGCCAATTGACACTAAGTCAGTGACTTGCTGGCATTGATTTCTACCAATCATGTGAAAAGAAATGACTTTGACTTGAATTCAAGGTCAAAGGGGTCCAATTTGTTCGAGTTCTTTAACAAATTCTTCAGAAAAATGGAGAGACCTACAGTTATGATACTTGGCTAGTAATTTAGTTGCACGGAGCACTACAAAGTTTGTAAAATGAAATTATGTTGACCTATATATAAATCCCAGTTAATGGGTGTGAAATTTGTTTAAACACTTAAACAATTTTTTCTGGTTATTCAATGGAATGCTTCACATTTCAGTAATGAAATGTATTGGCCACATATTAAGGCCACAGTGCTTAAATTTGTCAAAACACTCCTATGACTCCTGAAGAAGAATGGAAAGCTCTGGAGTCATTGCATTTGGCCAGTAAGTTGCTGGCATGGAGTGCTACATAGTTTGCAAAATAGAAATGACCTTGACTTGTATTCATGGTCACGGGGCAAAAGGACTATGTATGGTTTGGGCCTTTTTTGGCCCCCAAATCCATCAAAATTAAAAATCTGCAATAGAACATTCAAACAAATGTTTCTTTAATTTTGAATACTTCCCCAGTACTATTATGTAAATATTTATTTGTGTTTTCAATTTTGGCTGCCATAGTAACCAGGTCATATTTGCATAAATGATTGAAATTTGATTATTCAGTCAATTTTGACAGGTTTTCACCTAGTTTTTCTCTTAGCTACCATAGAGCGCACTCTTGAACAAACTTAATGTTTCTCCTAAAGATGTATTACAGGTGCCTACACATTATCCTTTGATATTAAGTTTGTTCAAGCATGCGCTCTATAGTTTCAAGGAGAAAAACTATGCAAAATATATCAATATTCACTGAATATTCAATTTTTAGGTCACCTGAGACAAAGTCTCAAGTGACCTATTGCGATCACCTTTTGTCCGTCGTTGTCCGTCGTGCGTCTGTAAACAATTTACATTTTCGACTTCTTCTCCAAAACCCTTGAACCAATTTCAATGAAAATTTGCAGAAACCTTCCATGGCTAAGGTCAACACAAAAAGTTGCCGGTTTNACTGCTTTACCAAAATTGTGAATTTCATGACCCTTGGGTCTCACGTTTCCCCCTGGGGAGGGGGTAAACTTTACTATAGTTTATATAGNAATGTTTCTCCTAAAGATGTATTACAGGTGCCTACACATTATCCTTTGATATTAAGTTTGTTCAAGCATGCGCTCTATAGTTTCAAGGAGAAAAACTATGCAAAATATATCAATATTCACTGAATATTCAATTTTTAGGTCACCTGAGACAAAGTCTCAAGTGACCTATTGCGATCACCTTTTGTCCGTCGTTGTCCGTCGTGCGTCTGTAAACAATTTACATTTTCGACTTCTTCTCCAAAACCCCTGAACCAATTTCAATGAAATTTTGCAGGGACCTTCCATGGACAAAGGTCAACAAAAATAGTTGCCGGTTTAGTCCTAAGCCCCCAGGGGCCTGAGGGGCGGGGCCAAAAAGGGTCAAATTGACTAAAATTTCAAAAATCTTCTTCTCAAGACCAAGATATGGTAGAATCAAACACTCTTCATACATGGAAGGGTCTTAAGGTACTCTATCAAAAATGTGAATTTCATGACCCTTGGGTATCACATTTCCCCCTGGGGAGGGGGTGAACTTTACTATAGTTTATATNATTTGCAGAAACCTTCCATGGCTAAGGTCAACACAAAAAGTTGCCGGTTTGGTCCCCGGTCCCCAGGGGCCTGAGGGGCGGGGCCAAAAAGGCACAAATTGACTAAAATTTCAAAAATCTTCTTCTCAAGACCAAGATATGGTAGAATCAAATACTCTTCATAGAAGGAAGGGTCTTAAGGTGCTTTACCAAAATTGTGAATTTCTTGACCCTGGGGTCTCACGTTTCCCCCTGGGGAGGGGGTAAACTTTACTATAGTTTATATAGGGAAATCACATTTTGGACCAACATTTGTTTAATTTCCATTGGAAGTAATTAAATTTAGGTAAGCATTATCAGTATTGGATAGCAGTTTAATGGTATGTACATATAAGCTCTGACTAACCCCCCAGGGCTGATGGGTGGGGCCAAAAAGGGTTGAATTGACTGAAATTTCAAAAAAAATCTTCTCAAAGACCCAGATAAGCACTCTTCATAGATGGAAGGGTCTTAAGGTTTATGACCCTATGGTCTCCTATTTACCCCCTGGGGAAGGAGGGGGGGGGGGCAAAATTTATTATGGTTTATAATGGCAAATGATAAAATTGAATATTACATGTTAATAGCTTGATTGGAATTATAACCCTGAGTTGACAGTTTGATACTTTGAAAATTTTGAGCCAGCGCTTCCCCCAAGGGCTGTAGGGTGGGGCCCAAAGGAGTCAGTGTGCTAAAATTTCTTCATTTTCCTTGTTTAGAACCAGAGGTGCTAGTTTCAAATACTTTTTAGTCTTAAATCTGTATGCTAGATATTGAATAAGGTGGTTTTATTGTTTTTTGTCACTGAATAATATTTCTGTTCGTGTTAAAAACAAAATCAACTCTCTGTATAAATATATCATGTGACCATTAAGGCCCATGGGCCTCTTGTTTCTAATTTATGCAAATTTGAACTTGTTACCATGGCAACAATAATTAGAAATATAAATAAATATTTTCAAAATAGTATTTAGGAAGTATTCGAAATTAAAGAAACAGTCATTTCAAAGTTCCTTTAAAGGTTTTGAATTTTGATGCATTTGGGGGCCAACACAGGCCCAAACCATACATAGTCCTTTGCAGTAATTTTGGGAAATCTGTTCAATTCTCTCTCAGAATTATTGAAATAAAAATAACACAGTTTATTGTTTCTTTGTGTTTTCTGCTTTATGCAACAATGTTGACATTCATTTTTGTGTATTGTTTTTCAAATAAAACATTGTTCCATCAAATGTTTTGTTACTGCAGAATGTTATTTTCAACTAATACACAAGCTATATAATTATGGAATCAGTGCGAAAACTGTTAAATGGATAGAAAACTTTTTAAGTGATAGACATCAAAAAGTAGTGGTTAACAGATCTACATCCAAACAGAACGTCTTAAGCAGAATTCCTCAGGGGAGTGTTTTAGGACCAATACTATTTGTTATGTATATCAATGACATGCCCGAGAACACTGCGTCATCATGCTCTCTATTCGCGGATGATACTAAATTATACCGCAAGATACAGACTGATGAGAATAAGGAAATTCTACAAGCAGATTTTAATAATCTTCAAAAATGGTCTGATGATTGGCTTCTGAAATTTCATCCGAATGAATGCAAGGTTCTTCAGGTTAAAGGATCACCAAACAATAATAGAACATCCCGTCTCGCGAGCAAAACTGGAGAAGTCGTACTTGACAAAATCAACAGTGAAAAAGATTTAGGAGTAACGGTGGATGCAAACCTGGACTTTCGGACCCACATTCAAAACTCAATAAATAAAGCTAATTCAGTACTCGGGATTATTAGAAGATCATTTACTTTTTTGGACGAATCGATTTTTAGACAGTTATATAAGGCTCTGGTAAGACTGCATCTAGAATACGCAGCCAGTGCGTGGAGTCCGTATAAACTTAAAGATATCCAGATGATATAGAATGTACAACGGAGAGCCACAAAGCTTCTACCTGGATTTAAAGAAATTTCCTACGAAGAACGTTTAGAAAAATTAAAACTACCGACACTAAAACACCGAAGGACTAGAGGTGATTTGATTAACGTTTTCACGATTGTGAAGAGGAAGTTTGATGAGAAAGTCACGTCAGACATATTTGTCTACGATAATAACGAAAGAACACGAGGACATAATTTTAAGCTATATAAACAAAGATGTAGTACAGAGCTAAGGAAAAACTCGTTCACGTTTAGGGTAGTTGATATCTGGAACGGTCTACCAGAATCGGTTGTAAATGCAGAAACCATGAAGGACTTTGAGATCCTGTTGGATAACCATGTGAAGGACACTATTTACAATAATTACTGATAATGACTTTCAAAATAACTCTTTTGGGAAAGTTTATATATGTTAACCAGTGACAATATAATATTTTTATACTATGTTTTGTGATATGGACTTAGAGGCTTTCAGCCTGCGTCCATTATTTTTCAATTAAATTCAATTAAAT
>NW_018408904.1:465783-484845 GCF_002113885.1 Mizuhopecten yessoensis | reverse complement strand
GGGGGGGGGCAGACCCACAGTTCATACAAAATTGGTTCCCCTTCACCAAAGGATGCTTCAGACCAAATATGGAACAAATCCTTTCATTCCAACAGAACAAAAAATGATATTAAAGAATTTGCTATATTTCCCCTATTGGACCCAGCCCCTCAACCCCCCGGGGGCCCAGAACCACCGTTAATACAAAATTAATTCCCCTTTACCCAAGGATGCTCCACACCAAATATGAACCAAATCTTTTCATTCCTATAGAAGAAGAAGGATTTTAAAGAATAATTTGCTATGTTTCCCCTATTGGGCCCCGCCCCTCAGGCCCCTGGCAGGCCAGACCCACTATTTATACAAAATTGGTTCCCTTTCACCCAAGGATGCTTTAGACCAAATATGGAACAAATCCTTTCATTCCTACAGAAGAAGGATTTTAAAGAATTCGCTATATTTCCGGTATTGGGCCCTGTCCCTCAGACCCATCATTTATACAAAATTGAGTCCCCTTGGCCCAAGGATGCTCCAGACTAAATTAGGATAAAATCCCTTAATCCCTACGGAAGAAGAAGGATTTTAAAGGTTTTACCTCTTTTTCCCCTATTAGGCCCACCCCTCTGCCTCCAGGGGGGCCACATCCACCGTTTATACAAAATTGAGTCCCCTTGGCCTAAGGATGCTCCAGACCAAATTTAGTCAAAATCTGCTTGGACATTCAGGACTAGTAGCGTTTTAAAGGAAAAGTTGACGGGCGGACAGACGCCGGAGGCTGCGGTATGACATAAGCTCACCATGGTCAAAAAGGTAGCTGGTCGGTTCAGAAGGTAAGCGTTTTTTTTAAGAAATTATTCATTAAAGCTATAAATGCAGAAAAAAAAGTTTCCAAAGCATTGCTACAGTTTTGGGCAGTGGTATGAGGATGCTTGGTTTGTATGTATTTCAAATATATACCGGTAAGAGAAAACAGAAGTCATTCATAATTACATAGACATTTTATTAGCAACAATAGTACGACTTGTAATTAGACTCTGAATGACACATTGACCTATTGGCACTTAATGGTGTTGTCATTGCTCCGACAGGGTAGTACAGTAGATACTGTACAGTTGCCAATTCTCGCAGGCACATGAGTTTATAAATCTTTAATTAGAACTTTCCCTTATAAGAGTAAATAAAAGATTTTTTGAAAATGTCAGTTTATTTCATTATATGTATGTCTCTTTTTATTATTTTAATATTTTCTTGTCAGTAACTTGATCTATTTTTTTCAGAACAATTGAAAAAAACACCAATTCAGATATTGACCTGAAAGGCATTCCTCAGCTATTGCCCGGGCACGTACCAGTTGTGACCTAGTTCTGACCTACCAGTTGTGACCTAGTTGTGACCTACCAGTTGTGACCTAGTTGTGACCTACCAGTTGTGACCTAGTTCTGACCTACCAGTTGTGGAACTTCTTTTTACCACAATTGTTCATGATTTCACAAGTGTTCAGATCACTATGTAACAAATGTTTGAGGTTAACTGCTTTGCAAACATAAAACAGCTATCAATCAAGTAATGTATAAATATTCTAGTATTGTATGATTTTAATCTATTCTGATTAGTGGTCGTCAAGCTATTCACTTGTAAAATCTAAGTGATTGTCTGTTTTGTTAATTGACTGGTTGATTGACCAATTCTTCTTGTTTAATTGATGGCTTGAGAACTGGGCAATGTGGTAGAAATGTCTTCAGATTTATCGAAAGCATTGAAATATTATAATATGCAAATTTATAAAATTACATTCCTTCAAAAATTAGCAACTGTACAGTAATCAGTGTAGGTAGCATTCTGTTTACAATGTCCTCTGGAGAAAAAATAATGATATGTGCTAGTCCCAAATATTGTTTGTTTCCATGTAAGAATCACATGATTAAGTTTAGATAATATATACATATTATTATGATACATGTACAAGCTTTTTCTGTTACATTGACAATTTCACTCAAAATAACAGCAAACCTACTTTCTGGGACATAATCTTTTATCTCAAGATGAAGTCCTCTGTTCCATTATGAGCAAGAAGAGTACTGCGGGGCGGAACAATATATGACTGTCGAATGCCATTTAGTGTTATATACTTTCTTAAATTGAAATAAGATCTGGTTCATTCTAAGAGTGGTTAGCTGACATGCTATAAAAAATGTAGGAGAAAATCTCCGGACAAAAAATCAAATGATTATTTAGCCTACTAAGTTTCAAAGAGATCGGTCGAAAAATATAGGAGGAGATTGCTGGACAAACAAAAGTTTACGCCAGACAGACAGACAACCCCATACAATAATACTAATGTCAAAAATCTGTCTCAATTTTTCTAATTTAACTCTAATCAAACCATTTTTTTCCTTCACTTTTTTGCGTACATTGTTAAAATGGGGATAATTTACAGTTATGTTATAATTTGTTTTGTTGTCTGATGAAATATATCCACCTGTAAATATATTTGCCCAAATTCAATCAGTATAAAATTTACAGCATTACAATATTGCCACTTCAACACTTCAAGAGACTTCACAGAAACTATGACCTTAATATCCACCTACACACTAAAAAGTTCTGAGTGACATGCTAAATATTCAGTTTTCACTTGCGTTTTAGTTTAAAATTGTTCATGCCCATTTTTCATTCAGCTTACAATAAATGTACAAGTATGGTTAGGGGGTAAGAAACCTAACTATGAGCTTTTAGTTCTTCTAGTTACTTTTAATTATTCAAACACATGGCATTTCAGTTAAAATTACCTGGTAACTACAAAAATATATGATTACATGTATATGATTTGAAATCACCTTTAAAACAAGCTAAAAGAATACTGTTCTGATGGAGACTATGACACTGCAGTTTATAGATCAAATCTAGAATACCAATACATTTGTTACTTTACAGACTGTTTCAGCAATTGGGAACCGTCAGCATAGTATTTTCTTGTTTACGGAGAGTGTCAACGGTTCCCTATTGACTGTTTCAGTAGTGAAACTTTAGCTTCAAGGAGATTTTAATGTTATTTTAACAACACTGTAGACCAAAGTAAACCAAATTATTATTATCTGAACAACTTATTCAGATTGACAAATCATCAAATAACAAGCAATAACATCAAGATATTTGATAACGAATTAGAAAGTCTTTGTCTTAACAATTATCTAAACAAAAGCCTTTAAAAATAACAAAGTTTACAAAACTTAGACTTCTATTCAATATCAACATAACTAAAGTATTATTGTATGTTATAGTATTGTCATAAATTACACTTAACTCAAACTATGTTTACAGTATAAACAAGACTTAATCAATATAACCTGTCTGAACTCACTTCTGTAAGATTGTTATATACCCTACTACAAATAGGTCCCGCTCCATACATTAAAAAACATATGTCTCGCTCCATACATTAATTACCCTATGTACCCCTCCATACATTAATTAACCTGTGTCCCCCTCCATACATTAATTAACCTATGTCCCGCTCCATACATTAATTAACCTATGTCCCGCTCCATACATTAAGTAACCTATGTCCCCCTCCATACATTAATTAACCTATGTCCCGCTCCATACATTAATTAACCCATGTCCCGCTCCATACATTAATTAACATATGTCCCCCTCCATACATTAATTAATCTTTGTCCCCCTCCATACATTAATTAACCCATGTCCCTCTCCATACATTAATTAACCCATGTCCTCCTCCATACATTAATTAACCTATGTCCCACTCCATACATTAATTAACCTATGTCCCCCTCCATACATTAAGTAACCCATGTCCCGCTCCATACATTAATTAACCTATGTCCCCCTCCATACATTAATTAACCTATGTCCCGCTCCATACATTAATTAACCTATGTCCCGCTCCATACATTAATTAACCTATGTCCCGCTCCATACATTAATTAACCCATGTCCCGCTCCATACATTAAGTAACCTATGTCCCGCTCCATACATTAAGTAACCCATTTCCTGATATTGGTCAGAGTAGGTTAATATGGCCCTGACAGGTAAGTTCTTTCAGGCCGTGTTCTCGGACATGTTTCACTGTACCCACAGGTTTCAAACATGACCAGATAGTCAGATACCCTGGTGTTTTTCATGACTTCAGAAAGCATAGTTTGTGTACCAGCGATATAATGTTCAAAGCACCAACCATATAAAAATAATCAATCATTGGTCGTTCCAATATTTCACAAAAATACAAAAAAACACTTTGCACATGATTTAAATTTCTTTTAAATCACATATATTTGGACTAAATAAGCAAGGATTCTGAAGAATTAGTACAACTGGAAATAAAAAAAAACTTGAATGTTAAACAATTTTAACAAACAAATCAATACATAGCGACATATTATCTCTAGACTATGGTACATTTAGGCTCCCTATCATTTCACCTCTTAATGGATGTACTTTTATAAGAATATAGAATATTCCTGGACTGAAGTACAGTTTTTATTATTTTGAAACTGCTACATCCAAACGAATGCTGGAGATAACAACGAATGCACTTAAATGTGCATAGGAATCAAATTTAAAAAGTATTATTACATGTAACAAGATTTGCCTGTACTACATGTACCTGGTAATTCAACAATGTAACTGGTTTCTACAGACAATAATTTTTGATACATGTAATGAAGACTTTCTTTATATGCATGTCCGTATACATGTATATGTGTGATGCACGTTTCACTAGCTATATATTGATCAAATACTTGAGTAGCTAGAGATTCCTCGTCACAGAAATAACTCTCCTGACCTAATGCTAACTTTGTAATGCATGTTACAGTAAATATATAGATAAGGCTTCTTGTATCTGACTATCTAGCTGTTGCCAACAAGAGGCCCAGAGGGCCTGTATCGCTCACCTGGATATCTAAGCAATCATGGGAAAATATTCTCCAAATGAGATCCAAGGGAATATGCCAAACCCCAAGGCCAATCCTTGTAGCATATCTGTATTTGATTATTTATGCCCAGCAATTTTATGTATGGTTATGGGGTGGGGATCTCAACTGTTTCCAAGCTGTGACTCAGAAACTAGATCCCTAGGGTTGTGGCCAGACCCCAGGATCAATTCTAATATCATGACTTGCATTTGTCTCTTTTTGCCCAGCATTTGTATATATAGTTTTGGGTTGGGGATCTCAACCGTTTCAAAGTTATGACCCAGGGGTTATGTCTGCAAGGATGGGGCAGACCCTAGGGTCAATTCTAATATCATGACTGCATTCGTCTCTTTATGCCCAACAATTGTATATATAGTTTTGGGGTGGGGATCTTAACCGTTTCAAAGTTATGACCCAGGGGTTAAGTCTCCAAGGGTCGGGCCAGACNGGGGGGTCAGCCCCACCATTTGTACAATTTTGAATCCCTGCCTCCCATGAATGCTTCTGATTAAATATGATTGATATCCAGTGCATAGTTCTACAGAAGAAGTCGTTTGTAGCAATATAGCCAAAATGCCCCCTTTTGGCCCCGCCCCTCAGCCCCCTGGGGAGTCAGCCCAACCATTTGTACAATTTTGAATCCACACCACCTAGAGGAGATGTCGCTTAAAGCAATATAGCCAAATTGCCCACTTTTTGCCACACCCCTCAGCCCCACCATTTGTACAATTTTGAATCCCCACCACCTAGGGATGCTTCCAGTCAAATTTAATTAAATTCCAATCAGTGGTTAAAAAGAAGAAGTCGTTTAAAGAAATTGTTGACGGACTGACGACGGACGCCACGGTATGGAATAAGCTCACCTTGGTCCTTCGGACCCGGTGAGCTAATAAAAAACAATAGCTCTACAATAGGTGGACAGTGGTTCAAGTTACTGTACACGTCTAGAACAGCTATATAAACATGGCTTGTACTTTAAACAAAGGACTATGTATTAAGCTATTCTTTGTACGATCGTTAGTATCAGACAAATAACAAACAACTGGCAAGAAGTAATGGCAGAAATACCAACCAAGCAAGCACTTAAACCTGTGTTTGCCAGTGGGAGACTAGTGATTTGATACCTTGGAGACCATCTCAAGGGAAAGCATTTTAAAATCTAGATTAAGGATTGAACTTAAACATAGGACAGTCAATGCATTGCATTTCTTTCTGTCTTCATCTCACAGGAAGAATGTATCCCCTCCTCTCCTCTCTCATAAGAAACAACAAGTACAGATTCACTCTACTTTCTTTGAATTTTTCTTGAAGTTAATTTGCAATCCATCAAAACACTGCACAAGAAATCAATGTATTAACATCAATGTTTATGTTAGAAATTGTTAACATTTAAAACGTCATTGTAAACAGAATCAAACTTGAATAAATGGACAACACAATTCTGATTATAACTATAAATACTCTGAATTCCTCAACTCTGTTCTTGTAGTATTGGTAAGCTAACAAAACAACTTTGGAAAAAAAAATGTCCACAACACTCTAGTTTAATACAAATTAAAAGTTCTTTGAAACCATACTTATCCAGACTTTTTTTTAACGGAAATAAATGGAAATAAGTTGTTTTCTTTTCAATCTGAAGACAGCTATCATTTGAAACTGTGAAATACATAAAAGTAAATTTACTTTAAAAAATTGGATTTTAACTTGAACTTGGTAAATTAGAAGATAGTTAGAGCACATTTAACTGCATTTGAGCTTAGAATAGTTTTATGAATGTAGGACCAAGCCCTGATCAAAGTATCCTGGTACAACACAGGTAGAGTGATGAGACAGTTTAACAGTAGAAACAATCAAAGGCAGTAATTTATTAATAAACTTTAATTCAAACATAATCACCAGGGTCCAGTCAAAGCCATCTCATTCATTCTAAACTTTAAATGACTAATTTCTTAGTATCTTAAAAACATTTATCTTTATCTCATCCTCAGATGTTCATTTTAGATCTATTTACATGCAGTTTTGACAAATACATTTGAGCCCCATAAATCCTGGCATAGGTTGCATTGTTCTATTTAATTATCAAGCCAATTTTATGTTTCTTCTCAAATAAGTCCAGTAATATGACAATCGTGTTTAGAAGGAAGGGAAGTTGGTTGGACTAATACTAGCCTGTTGTAAGCTGATCAGACTTTGACTGGACCCAGGAATAAATAATTTAACATACTGGTACCAATATTAACACAAAACCGAGACGGAATCACATACATATTGCTGTATCAGCTGTGTTTTATGCATGGAAGATAATATAAATAAACACCGGTAGCAACGAATGCTAAGTACCAATAATAGTTTGACTTGAACTATTGTATATAAATAAAAAATCAACAATGTGTGGCTATACAGTGTACACGGTAATAAGCAATAACATACCTAGTGATATAAACTTCTCCTGAGTTACATATCCAGGCAAAATAAGCAGAACATCCTTTTTTCAGTAACAATAAGCATAAAAAAAAATCTAAGAGTATCTGTAATTTTTACAGGAAAAAGCTCTTTTTTGAATTAGCACATTGTATCTAACTGCACAATAGAAGTTTCATTGGAGAATGTACAACTAAAGATAAATTGACATGTGATAAATAGGCTGTACCAATTTTTCAACAACGAAATGCAAGACGAACTGATGACTATCCGGGAAAATAGGCTGTACCCATGTACATATTGTACTATAGGCTGTACCCATGTACATATTGTACTATGCATTACTTTGTACACAAGAGGTTGTATTGATTATTGTTAAGCTATCCTGTTACAGGGAAAACTCCACTAAAATATCTTTACATGTGGAAGAAGCTTGTATTTATGACAATTTGATAGTTTTGATGACATACAGACTCCAGGGACAGAAACTACACAATACACTATATCAAAGAGCTACCTCTTAATCTTACATTAAGTACAAGTGATCTTCACTTCTCTTCTATGTTTTTCTTTATTTTTTCTTCTTGAACAATAGTGGGTTTTTTATGATTATAAGACAAATAATGGATAACAATATGTTTCTGTAGCATATTTTGGAATTAAAAATATTAGAAAAGAAGGGCAACTCAAAGTGGGGTTTATTTATAAGTCATGTTCATATACCTAGCTGGTAAGTTACTTAAATTATTTGAGATCTGAAGAATATCCCTATTAATGCTGCGTTATCCACGACACCTTGTCCTTAGAAAGGGGATACA
Organism: Mizuhopecten yessoensis; assembly: GCF_002113885.1. Taxonomy (NCBI): domain Eukaryota; kingdom Metazoa; phylum Mollusca; class Bivalvia; order Pectinida; family Pectinidae; genus Mizuhopecten; species Mizuhopecten yessoensis. The sequence goes on along the minus strand of NW_018408904.1, from coordinate 476,689 downwards.
ATGGGCACAGGGCGTTTTTAGTATTTCACCCATATCCTGAACAGACTTCAGGTAAAACCCTCATCTACAGAATCTGTTTAGCAAGGGGGTGGGCTTATTACTGAACATGGATATCTCCCTGGTGAAATATTTTGAGCTGTACAACCACAATTTGTGTTATTTTTCACCTACAACATTGCTTTTGTTTTTAAGTTCACTGTATCACAAAAACGAAATTTAAAGGTTGAAAGCAATACCTTGTCATATTGTATTACTGTCAGAAGGCTCTGGTGTATAATTGCTATAATTTACATAACCAAGCTAAACTGTATAGCCTGAGCATGGAAACAGTGAGACAGGATAGGGGGGAATCAATAGAAATCAATACATTTGGTGTTCTGTACATTTATTTTAATGACAAAACCTACAATTATCTGCTATACCCAATCTGGACCTATATGTCAACTCAAACATCACAGCTGACCAAATTAATTATTTATTTCATTTCATTTCCTTATCAATAGCATTCAAGTTACAAAACACAGCAGTAATCTGACTAAAATTGATTATTTTAACTTTTGACAGAGACGGTGGGAATCCTAACCAATTATTTATCAAGTACATGTGTCTACCTTACACATTTATATCAATGCTTTAACAGTATTTTACAGGTTTAATTGGCCTAGATTTTAATTGTTACTTTTGTATAAAAAATGTTGGGTGTAATGCTTTACCAGTTCTGTAGTTACATAGTAAAATAAATTGTGTATATCACAACATAATGATGAAATCACAAAATGTATCCTATTCAGCTAAGTATGAAAATACACTATTTCTATGGTGTCTGTAATGCTATCTTCAGTTCTGATGTTGGACACACTAACACTTTACAGAGAAGTAAGCAGTTATGTACAGCCAAGCATATGTGTTTGTTTATTGTGTTGCTTTTTACAGCCCATTGACAAGTTAGGTCATTTAGAGCCAAGGTGCATAATCAACTAAACACTATCTATATAGGAAATGTGTAAAAGTACAAGTCTGGTCCTTCAAAAGAAACTTTGTGTAGGGGGGTCATGAGTGGCCCTTCTACAATAGTTTTGTATACATGTACATATAGATGGTGCATGTGAAACCCTTCAACAATAGTTTTGTATACATGCACATATAGATGGTACATGTGAAACCCTTCAACAATAGTTTTGTATACATGTACATATAGATGGTACATGTGAAACCCTTCAATAATAGTTTTGTATACATGTAGATAGATGGTACATGTGAAACCCTTCAACAATAGTTTTGTGTATGGGGTACTATGAATGTTCTCAAACAGGTTTTGTGAAACTAGTACATGTCTGGCCCTTCAAAAATAGTCTGTGAACAGGGTGTATGAAGGGACTTAAACAATTGTACTGGGTACATGTAGGGCTCTTTAACAGCTTTGTGAACTGTGTTCCCTAGGTATGGTTGTTCAACAATAACTTGGTATGCTGTGTTCATGTATGGCACTATGACCCTTCAACACAAGATTTTTGTACAGTGTTTGTGTATGGTCCTTTAACATAAGGGTTGTGTACAGTGTTTGTGTATGGTAAATCAACATAAGAGTTGTGTACAATGTTTGTGTATGGTAAAACAACATAAGAGTTGTGTACAGTGTTCGTGTATGGTAAAACAACATAAGAGTTGTGTACAGTGTTTGTGTATGTTAAAACAACATAAGAGTTGTGTACAGTGTTTGTGTATGGCAAAACAACATAAGAATTGTGTACAGTGTTTGTGTATGGTAAATCAACATAAGAGTTGTGTACCGTGTTTGTGTATGGTAAAACAACATAAGAGTTGTGTACAGGGTTCGTGTATGGTAAAACAACATAAGAGTTGTGTACAGGGTTCGTGTATGGTAAAACAACATAAGAGTTGTGTACAGGGTTCGTGTATGGTAAAACAACATAAGAGTTGTGTACAGTGTTTGTGTATGGTAAAACAACATAAGAATTGTGTACAGTGTTTGTGTATGGTAGATCAACATAAGAGTTGTGTACAGTGTTTGTGTATGGTAAAACAATATAAGAGTTGTGTACAGTGTTTGGGTATGGTAAAACAACATAAGAGTTATGCAGTGATTGTGTATGGTCCTTCAACATAAGAGTTGTGTAGTGTTCATATATGGCTCTCCAACAAAAATTTGAATTTGTGTATAGTGTAGTAAGTGTTTTCAGCTTAACAAAGAAGATTGGAAGTACGGCCCATCATCAAAAGTAGCACCAACAACGTCACATTTTTAATTTGACAATAATGGGATATGGCAATATTGAAATACATTCATATGTTATCAAATTATCAAGTTGTTTCAGTAATTCATCATACAAAATTAATCTATAATACATCTCATTCAGTATCATTGTTGGGATCAAGCTGTACTTTTAATGTCATTATAAGCAGAAATTAGATTTATTTGTAGGATTGTCTAAACATTGTTATTGTGTAACAGATATTCCGTTAATTCCTAACTTGAATTAAAACACACTTGTAAACACAAGCAAAATAGACAGGTAAAAAGTTAAAGTACTACCCCGGTACATTATTGGATCACCCATGATATTATCATATAATAGTAAGGACACATACAATGTATAGCAAAATAAATATTAATATTTTTGTCTTTTCTTTCACTCAGATTTAACTTTGAAATCTTTATGTATGTTTGATTGTGATGACATAAACATGATTTGCAAAAGGAAGCATTATGGTACACAAAATTTAATCTTTTAAAATGTATAAGCATACCACTATAAACTTGATGTACAGCAATAAATTACAGATATAAACATATACAGAAATGTTACTAAAAAACAATATTGCACAATATTGCATACCCACATAACATAGTTTGTGTAGGTTAATGCTGACTCCGTTTCTTAGTGGGAACTACAGATTTCCGCTCAGGCCGGGAGGGTCTACACCGCTGGGAGTGTATGTGGTAAATGTTGGCACCTCAAGGTCATCCAAATTGGGGTATACAAATGTCCTCTGTTGGGAGACAGAAATGGGGATATTTACAGGTAAATTTAGCAGATAGGTATAAATCAATATTTGTATTTTATGCATCCTACTAAATAAGATATATTTATACCATAAAATGTTGAATATCTAAAATTTCATACATTTACCCAGTAAAATATAATAAGCCTCTAATTATTCAACACACAAAGTAGACAGGACACTATCTAGTACATCAGCTAAACACCACAATCCTTTAGAGGCCATCATACAGGATAACTGATAGTACATCAGCTAAACACCACAATCCTTTAGAGGCCATCATACAGGATAACTGATTTGACTAGTACTGTGCGTAGCAACATTTAAAAGGCACTTTTAGATATTATATTTCTTTTTGCTGCAAAGAGCAAATGGTGACAGAATCAATATTTCTGCAGATCAGTAATCCTACACCCACTGACCTTCAGAATTCCACTTTACAATCTGATGGAAATCATCTGTTACACAGCTTCGTTTAGAAATATCATGAACATTCAGGCATAAAGCCATATAACGGATGATTTTAATCAGATTGTCAATTTTTTAATTTATAGCATCATGATTAAGTAACATTCATGCATTCCAATTTTATAACTTTATCTCTTTTGGTTGTTCAAGGAGTTTTGAGACAAAATTACAAAATATGGAAAGAAAGACCAAAAAAAAATCCATCTTATTCTTTGAGTTGTAAATTTTGTGAAAACAACATATGTTTCTTGCCTCTGTCATTGTTCTCAAACAAGAAAATCTGTAACACATTATGTCACCGCGCCCTCATGCACACAAAGACAGTAACACAGTATAATAACAATGGAAGTCTCTAACAAACAAGAACTGTCACAGGGTAAGTCACCACTCTAAAATAACCAAATTCTATATCACAGTATGATGTCACTGCCCTCAAAAAAAGACCAACTTTAACACAATAGAATGCAACCTTCAAGAGAACAAGAATTGGAAACACAAGATAATGTCATTACTCTCAAGCAAACAAGGACTGTAACACAGTATAATGTGTATATACTCAATCAAATAAGGACTGTAACACAGTATAATGTCTATATACTCAAGCAAACAAGGACTGTTACACAGTATAATGTCTATATACTCAATCAAACAAGGACTGTAACACAGTATAATGTTTATATACTCAAGCAAACAAGGACTGTTACACAGTATAATGTGTATATACTCAAGCAAACAAGGACTGTAACACAGTATAATGTCTATATACTCAAGCAATCAAACAAGGACTGTAACACAGTATAATGTCTATATACTCAAGCAAACAAGGACTGTAACACAGTATAATGTATATAAACTCAAGCAAACATGGACTGTTACACAGTATAATGTCTATAAACTCAAGCAAACAAGGACTGTAACACAGTATAATGTCTATATACTCAAGCAAACAAGGACTGTAACACAGTATAATGCCTATATACTCAAGCAAACAAGGACTGTAACGCAGTATAATGTCTATAAACTCAAGCAAACAAGGACTGTAACACAGTATAATGTTTATATACTGAAGCAAACAAACAAGGACTGTTACACAGTATAATGTATATATACTCAAGCAAACAAGGACTGTAACACAGTATAATGTCTATTTACTCAAGCAAACAAGGACTAGCTGTCACACAATATAATGTCAACAATCTCAATAAAATAATTGTCTATAATATCAAGTAAACAAGAATTGTCACACAGTATAGTGTCAATACTCTAAGTAAACAATGATGTGACATAGTATAATGTCAACACTCTGAAGTTAGCAGGGACTGTCACATGGTATAATGTCAATACTCCTAAGTAAACAGGGACTGTCACATGGGATAATGTCAATACTCTTAAGTAAACAGGGGCTGTCACATGGTATAATGACAATACTCTTAAGTAAACAGGGACTTTCACATGGTATAATGTCAATACTCTTAAGAAAACAGGGACTGTCACATGGTATAATGTCAATACTCCTAAGTAAACAGGGACTGTCACATGGGATAATGTCAATACTCTTAAGTAAACAGGGGCTGTCACATGGTATAATGTCAATACTCCTAAGTAAACAGGGACTGTCACATGGTATAAGGTCAATACTCTTAAGTAAACAGGGACTTTCACATGGTATAATGTCAATACTCTTAAGAAAACAGGGACTGTCACATGGTATAAGGTCAATACTCTTAAGTAAACAGGGACTGGCACATGGTATAATGTCAATACTCTTAAGTAAACAGGGGCTGTCACATGGTATAATGTCAATACTCTTAAGAAAACAGGGACTGTCACATGGTATAATGTCAATATTTTTAAGTAAACAGGGACTGTCACATGGTATAAGGTCAATACTCTTAAGTAAACAGGGACTGACACATGGTATAATGTCAATACTCTTAAGAAAACAGGGACTGTCACATGGTATAATGTCAATATTTTTAAGTAAACAGGGACTGTCACATGGGATAATGTCAATACTCTTAAGTAAACAGGGACTGGCACATGGTATAATGTCAATACTCTTAAGTAAACAGGGGCTGTCACATGGTATAATGTCAATACTCCTAAGTAAACAGGGACTGTCACATGGGATAATGTCAATACTCTTAAGTAAACAGGGACTTTCACATGGTATAATGTCAATACTCTTAAGGAAACAGGGACTGTCACATGGTATAAGGTCAATACTCTTAAGTAAACAGGGACTGTCACACGGTATAATGTCAATACTCTTAAGAAAACAGGGACTGTCACATGGTATAAGGTCAATACTCTTAAGTAAACAGGGACTTTCACATGGTATAATGTCAATACTCTTAAGGAAACAGGGACTGTCACATGGTATAATGACAATACTCTTAAGTAAACAGGGACTGTCACATGGTATAATGTCAATACTCCTAAGTAAACAGGGACTGTCATCAAGTAGACGAAGGGGGAGGTGGGGGCAAATTTTTACTTAGAATCAAAATTATGTTTTGAAAAGAAACCATTTAAATTTAGACGAACTGTGAAAACTGTACCAATTTGGGTAGTGCCACATTCAATCATATTGGAATTTTTCATGAATATCTTGAGTTTATTACTGTACTTGCAAAAGCAACATAATAAACATTGAAAAGTTGAACCAGTGTTGTTGGCTAAGAAAACTCTAAACTTCTGAGCCAGATGGAGAGCATGGCAATATGGAGACTGCCACGTTGTCAGGACTTATCAAAATGGGAACTATAAGATCATCCATGTTGGGCATCACAAGGACGCACTGGGAAAGTGCTGACTACTATTTTAAATAGAAAACTTCTGAAGTACAAGTACTGAACTTTGGCACATTTCATCGCTGTGACCTTGAATGAATTCAGGTGAAGGTACTTTATTTTAACAGAGTTGATAGATATTCGCCCAAGTAAACTACAGGCCAAACATCAAGAATCTACGCCTTATGAGCATGATGAGTTTTTGGAATATTTTACCAATATGACCCATGTGACCTTTAATATGGGTCAAAGTCATATATCTTGAATAGCCTTCTCTTCTGCAAGCTAATCTACAACTGTAAGTCACAACAATACTAATACCCCACCACCCAGCCCCTGCTCGACCACTGTTTTTTATGTTTCATCCAATCAGAGGCCACATCAGCCACCTTGAATCCTGAAATCTAACAGTCTGTCTTTTAATATAAAGTATACTCCCTATTCATCACTCCCCCAAAGAAGCAACAGAGATGACCCCATGGAACTGAATTTAAGTTATAACCAGTATTTTCTCAGCCAATCAGAAGCCATGATGGCCATCTTGAATCCTGAAATCTTTAAACTCAGCTTTTTACAACAATTCCTGAAACTCAAAGTTGATCATTTGATGTTTAGTATATCACCTATGTATCACTCCCACAAAGTATCAACAAAGATCGCCTCTAGAACTCAAGTTGTAACTTTTGTTGCCTCAGCCAATCAGAGGCCATGGTCGCCATCTTGCATCCCAAAAATTAAAAGTTGACCACTTGGTATAAAATATGTGCCTTATGTATCACTCCCAGAAAGTTTCACTATAATTGGTCACAGAACTTTTCGAATATTTGACTGGACAGAGCTTGAAGTGACTAAGCACAAAAATGGGAATAACTGTGGGGCAAAAGTCAAAACAGAAATACATGTATCAGGTGCACAAGTATGTGATGTACAGATCATGCATATAATGTTCTGTTGATATTAACTTATTACTTTAGGAGTTTGTCCAGACAAGATTTTATCAATGGACTGCAGACAGAGGGACAAGATGATTCCAGTATAACATCCACACCCTCCCAACTTTGTTGCAAAGGGTATAAAAAAAAGTCTTTTTTTCACTTTTAAAGAAAGAAGCCAAAAAAGGAAATAATGAGAAACCTGTCACATACTGAATATCATTTTACATGTTCAGAGAGATTATTTTCACTTTCCTTAATTTTCTATTTTATCATCTGTCGATTCAGAGTCTATGTTGGTTATATAGACAACCACAAGTGCCTGGTATTTGATATCCTTCAAATTTGTTTGTATTAGTAGATGTTAATCTTTATCAAATGAAAGGTTTCAGTCTTTATATGGAAGTTACTTGTGAGTTTTTGTAATAACTGACCTATCCGTCTACTCTGGACAATAACATTGCAGATTTACTACAAAGTACTGTCTGTATCTTACCTGGAACTCAGTAGACAGTTTTTTCTCAATCCATTCTGTTATGTGTGTGAGAGTCAGTTCTCTAGCGCCAACCTTCGGTTTAGCAACTAGTTGAAGCTTCGGACTGCCTCTGAATCCATACCTGAGGCAAAACATTATAAAATTCATTCAGTTTGCACAGAATAAAATAGCCTTCTATTGTTTTATGAGTATATGCTAGTTTTTGAATCATGTTGAAATATCAATTTGTTAATAGAGGGTTAGAAATTTGACAGCCATGTTCCCAGATAGTACAAATATAGTGTCCTTACCTACCCTAGTTTGTATATAGGAGAGGAAGAAATTTGACAGCCATGGTCACAGACTGTATGCTTACCTATCATAAGCTGTATGTAAGAGGAGGGAGAATGTTGATAGCCATAGTCCCAGACAGTATCCTAACTTACCACAGTCTGTCTGTGGGAGGGGGAGGAATATTGATAGCCATGGTCCCAGACAGTATCCTAACTTACCACAGTCTGTCTGTGGGAGGGGGAGGAATGTTGATAGCCATGGTCCCAGACAGTATCCTAACTTACCACAGTCTGTCTGTGGGAGGGGGAGGAATGTTGATAGCCATGGTCCCAGACAGTATCCTAACTTACCACAGTCTGTCTGTGGGAGGGGGAGGAATGTTGATAGCCATGGTCCCAGACAGTATCCTAACTTACCACAGTCTGTCTGTGGGAGGGGGAGGAATGTTGATAGCCATGGTCCCAGACAGTATCCTAACTTACCACAGTCTGTCTGTGGGAGGGGGAGGAATGTTGATAGCCATGGTCCCAGACAGTATCCTAACTTACCACAGTCTGTCTGTGGGAGGGGGAGGAATGTTGATAGCCATGGTCCCAGACAGTATCCTAACTTACCACAGTCTGTCTGTGGGAGGGGGAGGAATGTTGACAGCCATGGTCCCAGACAGTATCCTAACTTACCACAGTCTGTCTGTGGGAGGGGGAGGAATGTTGACAGCCATGGTCCCAGACAGTATCCTAACTTACCACAGTCTGTCTGTGGGAGGGGGAGGAATGTTGATAGCCATGGTCCCAGACAGTATCCTAACTTACCACAGTCTGTCTGTGGGAGGGGGAGGAATGTTGATAGCCATGGTCCCAGACAGTATCCTAACTTACCACAGTCTGTCTGTGGGAGGGGGAGGAATGTTGACAGCCATGGTCCCAGACAGTATCCTAACTTACCACAGTCTGTCTGTGGGAGGGGGAGGAATGTTGATAGCCATGGTCCCAGACAGTATCCTAACTTACCACAGTCTGTCTGTGGGAGGGGGAGGAATGTTGATAGCCATGGTCCCAGACAGTATCCTAACTTACCACAGTCTGTCTGTGGGAGGGGGAGGAATGTTGATAGCCATGGTCCCAGACAGTATCCTAACTTACCACAGTCTGTCTGTGGGAGGGGGAGGAATGTTGATAGCCATGGTCCCAGACAGTATCCTAACTTACCACAGTCTGTCTGTGGGAGGGGGAGGAATGTTGATAGCCATGGTCCCAGACAGTATCCTAACTTACCACAGTCTGTCTGTGGGAGGGGGAGGAATGTTGATAGCCATGGTCCCAGACAGTATCCTAACTTACCACAGTCTGTCTGTGGGAGGGGGAGGAATGTTGATAGCCATGGTCCCAGACAGTATCCTAACTTACCACAGTCTGTCTGTGGGAGGGGGAGGAATGTTGATAGCCATAGTCCCAGACAGTATCCTAACTTACCACAGTCTGTCTGTGGGAGGAGAAATGTTGACAGCCATGGTCCCAGACAGTATCCTAACTTACCACAGTCTGTCTGTAAGAGGGGGTAGAATATTGATAGCCATGGTCCCAGACAGTATCCTAACTTACCACAGTCTGTCTGTGGGAGGGGGTAGAATATTGATAGCCATAGTCCCAGACAGTATCCTAACTTACCACAGTCTGTCTGTAAGAGGGGGTAGAATATTGATAGCCATAGTCCCAGACAGTATCCTAACTTACCACAGTCTGTCTGTGGGAGGGGGAGGAATGTTGACAGCCATGGTCCCAGACAGTATTCTAACTTCCACAGTCAACTCTATTGGTGTGTTGGAAACCTCTTCCATTTTCTTCTTGATGTACTTGATCTCTGTAGCACTTTGGAAATATTTGGACTGTGTGATCTTTCCCAGATAGCCCATAATCTTCCTGCTGGCTTTACCTCCTCGTGCACTACAAAAAAATATAATTTTAATGAGTAGTAGCATTGTACTGTCTGAATGAGTGGTAATATTTTATGGAGTAGTAACATTGTAATGCTTGTGTAGTAAATTTGCACAGTCTGAGGAAAGTGGCATATTTTTTTTATGTTATAAGGAAATAGAAATATTATAGCTAATTGTGGTACTGATTATAGGCTAAAATGCCAGAAGAGTTGTAAAAATTTATTTTGGAAAGATGTGCTATTAAGTTGGTGCAAGCTAGCTGAAAAAGTTGTAAATTTTGGAAACAAAAAGNGGGAATATTGATAGCCATGGTCCCAGACAGTATTCTAACTTACCACAGTCTGTCTGTGGGAGGGGGAGGAATGTTGACAGCCATGGTCCCAGACAGTATTCTAACTTCCACAGTCAACTCTATTGGTGTGTTGGAAACCTCTTCCATTTTCTTCTTGATGTACTTGATCTCTGTAGCACTTTGGAAATATTTGGACTGTGTGATCTTTCCCAGATAGCCCATAATCTTCCTGCTGGCTTTACCTCCTCGTGCACTACAAAAAAATATAATTTTAATGAGTAGTAGCATTGTACTGTCTGAATGAGTGGTAATATTTTATGGAGTAGTAACATTGTAATGCTTGTGTAGTAAATTTGCACAGTCTGAGGAAAGTGGCATATTTTTTTTATGTTATAAGGAAATAGAAATATTATAGCTAATTGTGGTACTGATTATATGCTAAAATGCCAGAAGAGTTGTAAAAAATTATTTTGGAAAGATGTGCTATTAAGTTGGTGCAAGCTAGCTGAAAAAGTTGTAAATTTTGGAAACAAAAAGGTAAATATTCTCAAATCACCCATTTGGTATAATAAATCAATAAAAATACAAAACAAGAGTATATTTTATAGGGAATGGTATAGGAAAGGGGTAACAATAGTTTATGACTTAATTAAAGAAAGAAGAAATAAATTGTTTTACAGCCATCAAGAGTTT
>NW_018408904.1:444859-465191 GCF_002113885.1 Mizuhopecten yessoensis | reverse complement strand
TTTTTTTTGTATTTGTTTGCTTCTCAACTACAATGCATACAATATTCTATGTATCTTGTTTCAAACTTATAAAGAAAATTATTGTTTTTCTGCATTGGTACCCAAAGCGATGTAGTAATATAAGAATGTTAAAAAATGTCAAGACAAACAAAAAACTTGTGTGAAAATTAAGAATGTGAGACTGAAATATGATGTGATATGTTCAATGTACTGTTGAAAAAAATAAATAAAAAAAATTGCACAGTCTGAGTAGTAATATCTATTGTACTGAGACTGACTGAGAAGTAGCATTGTACTATGGAGGCAAGGAAGTCTAGTGGTAGGACGCCTGGCTCGAAAATGAAGGGTTGCAGTTTGAGTCACGGCATAGCACTGTGTTGTATCTTTGAGCAAGATACTTTTGCGCTTGTTCCAGTCTACTCGGCTGTAAATGAGTACGTGGTTGGGTAGTGCTAGAATTGTAGAATGCTGGCTGTGAGCGCCGAAATGACAGCACCAGCTGTATGCTCCCCAGGGAGTTGAGAAAGATATTGGCTGGTTGCAAAGGCCCTATAACCACAGATAATTACTTGTGAATCGCTTTGAGACGACCTACAAACTAGGTTGTAATAAAGCGGTATATGAGAACCTCGAATTATTAATATGACCGAGTTGTATTGTCCTTAGCTTAGTAGTAACATTGTACTAGCTTAGTAGTAACATTGTACTAGCTTAGTACTAGCTTAGTAGTAACATTGTACTAGCTTAGTAGTAACATTGTACTAGCTTAGTAGTAACATTGTACTATCTGAGAAGTACCATTGTAGTGTCTGTATAGTAACACTTTACTAACTAAATACTAACTAAGAACTATCTGAGTAGTCACATTTTATTGTCTCAATAGTAACACTTTACTAAGTAGTAACATTGTACCACCTGAATAGCAACAAAGGACTGTCTGAGTAGTCATATTGTATTGTCTCAGTAGTATGTTGTACTGAGTACCAATTGACTTGTGGAGTTTTGAGAATGTTGTAGTTTTGGAACTTTCTTCTACACTATAACAATAGTTAATGATGAACTTTGTGTTTTAGATTTTGAAAATGTAAGAATTTAGTTATCTGTTTAACTTATATTGAAGTGTGCAATATGAAGTCCACTAATTTGGTGACAGACAGATATGGACAAAGATTATAGCTTACAAACTAACTTAATGAACAGAACAACCTACTAACAAACAAAATATGCTGATTTAAGTGATTTAACTCTCTATATTTTACATAAAAAACATACCCATCTTCTGCACTGGGTGACGAAGCATCTTCTTCCTCATCACTAGAGGACTCTGCACTGTCTTCCTCATCTTCATCTGTAATCGCTGACCTGGACAAAACAGAAGTCAACAGATCCTGAACATTGATTTCTTGATGTATTCACAAGATTATTTTTACGATTTATCAAAATGTTATTGTTTCATTTAAAATGCAAAATATTGTTGAAATGTTCTAATGCAAACAACAATAACTTCTATACTTTTTATATTTGATCTATGGTATAACCAAGAAGTGCCTACTTTCTGGCTGACCCCTCCTCCTGTTTGTCGGCAGTTGTCGTCTTCTTGAGCCTCATAAGGTTCACTTTAGTTTCTATTGTCATCTGAAAGCCTCCTTCATAGTTGATGTCGACATCCACCCAGAACCCTTGCTCATCGAAGTAGGGTCGTGCTCCACGACGCAAACTCGGCACTTCATTTCCCAGGTCAATATTGGTAATTTTTAGCTCTTCTATGAAGTATGGAATCTGAAATAATAGGTAAATGGTCAAAATGGAAGAGGATCACAGTGATTTGTTTAAGAGTACATCTGTTATTGTAATGATCTGATGAATCATTGGTTCAGTACCACACGCCTTACAGTATTCTGTTATGACCAACAGAATTACCAAACTCTATGGATCCATGAATGCCTCTGATTTACTGTGGAATCACCCAATTGATATACTGTGACACAGGTATTCAATACTACATCTTACTAAGTCAAACAAATAAACTTGAGATCAACAAAATAGATTTTGGTCAATGTCAACATTTTTAACTTGTTTTTTCCAACTTGATATTTGATTTGATAAACATCTCAATTGGAAAGTAGCTGTACATGAATTTAAAAAAATCTGCAAGTAACATTAAATTGTGAATTAATTAGAAGAGAAAACATGCCATATGGTGAAAATACCACATTTTAAGTGTTATTAGTACAACCTAATTGTATTATATAGTGCTGGAGCGTGAGGTGATGCATCTAGTCACAACTCATAGTAAGCGCAAGGTCCAAAAAATGGGAAACAATCTCAATGTGTCAGATATAATTTATTGTGAGCTCTCGTAGACTGGCCTCCATTTCTAAAATATTGAATTATTAAGAAAAAAAGTTTAACCCAAAATTTTTGGATCACTTGGATAAAACATCTCAAAGTTAAGGAAAATCTCAAGCAATGTATTGTCTATGGGAAATCTTTGACTTGAGAAAATCTCAAGAGTTGAGATGTTTTATACAAGTGGGCCCTGATCATAAGTTCTAAACTAGGGGGAGATAAGCTAGTAGTAAAATGCAGCTGAGAAATTCTTCATAAAAATTTAGGGGATGGTAGCCAGTCTAGAGCTCTCGGTAAAGGCGAAACTTATAAAATTTAATAGTTTAATATAACAAGAATGATGAGTCTATATAGTTGTTAAATCTATAGTTGTCAAATCTATGGAAGGATCCACTTAATCAATATAGTTAACAAATGAAGTCCCTATACAATAAGAAATGTTACTTTTCTCTGACCTCTACATATGTAAGATACATATCATGTGTCCCATACTGAACACTCATACAGGATACTTGTATTCCACAAAGGAGCTCTTAATGACCTTTACCATTATCTATAAATTTGCTTTATTTAGTGTTGTGTTTCACCTAATTTTGAGTAAGAGTTGGGAGACGAAAAGAGATAATCATTATGTAAGTAGGTGGGATATGAACATTTTATCTTTGGGTATAGAATATGGTGTCAGAGTCTTGGAAAAATCTTGGATCTGACTAAATTCTACACTCTTGAGTCGAGTATCCATATCTGACATACCTACATGTGATATACTCCAATAATCCTGTGTTGTTATTGTAACCATCCAGCAAGTCTGACTTTGTGGTCTCCCAGTGATGTTAACAACTGGTTTTCACGCTTATAATGTATAATCTACCAGTGAACCAGATGACTTGTCACTATGTAAAAAGGTATTGAGGATAACCCTCAGTTCTCTGTCATTACCCTTTGAACAGTACTGTCAGATCTGTAATAACCATGCTGTAAATAATTTTAACAAGTGTTATGTTCTTAAAACATGGGATAGGCTATTTTACTTATTTTCTACAAGATAATAATACATCAATTTTTAACATCAAAGACAACATGTTTAATGATGAGACAATGAGGAACTCCTTTTGAGGTTTAACAAGACTTCTCGTACATACCAAGCTTTTACTGCAGATGGATGGATGCACTGACAAATCACTTACTATATACCTTCTTATCTGGAGTGTATAACTACTGATACCAGATACTTTATATTATCTTTTCATCAAATTCATGTAATTAACACAGCCATTTTTGTTGGAGAATAAAAAAGTTCTGCTAGTTAAGAAACTTTTTCCTTCTAAATGAAAATAAACTCACATGTATTTTGCTTAACTTCCTCTGCAGCTTATCCAGGACTTTGTCAATGAAATATTGCTCATGTAGGAAGTCCCAAAAAACTCTATTGATAAGAGCATTCAGCCAGAGTATGCTGAAATCACAGTCTATGGGGCTAACATATTCAGGAGTTCCTTTCTTCACATGAGTTGGACTAGACTGGGAGTCTTTCACCTCTTTTGGCATTACTCTGCCCATGAAGCGTATAAAGTCTTCCATGCTGGATTGACTAGACACAGGAACATCCTCTTGTTCCTTGGTAGGGGACGATGACCCTGATGAGGTCGAGTCTGTTGATCCTTGTCTCTTGTGCTGTAACACACCTTCTGTGTTGTTATCTCTACTTTGTAGCTGGGATGGTGACTTTGTCTTACTAATGCACTTTCGGATGAGACCCAGGTGGCTAGGGAGGGGCTTGCCTGCTGCAGCAGCAGTAAAACGTTTGTACCAGTCTTCTTTCTCTCGGCAAGTCCTAGCAAACAGGAACAGGACACCATCGCCACAGTTTTGGTCTGTGATGATTTCAAACCCTGACTCAGAGTCTGGAGTCTCAGCAAGCTTTTGTTCATTCACCATAGCATGGTGTTTTGGGTCAACACTTGCCAAGGCTACACATATGGGATATTTTTTACTCCAAATGCGTTTTTTCACCAGTCCTGGAGGCACCAGGAACACCTTGCTGCCCTCTAAGTTGTAATGTCTCTGATGAATGAATTGGGGTGTCTGGATTGGAGGTTCATCCCACATTGAACGCTTTGCAATGTTTGTTTTTGGTCGCCGCAGACGCAAAGCTGCATTTTCAAGGTCCACATAGATTGAATGAGTTTGGTTGATGTGGTACTTTTCTGGGTTGTAAATTGGAATTTCATTCATCCATCCCTAAAATAACAAGGTTCATGTTATTAACATGATGTATTGTGTATTCTATGCCACAAATGTTTTAATCCTTTTATCATTAAAAAGTCTTGTGCAGTATAATTTGACTATTTCAAACTCAGAGATGAACCACTGCTTCATAATTTTGTGATGTACTGAGTTAATAGGGCAGGAGCTGTTTAATTTTCTAACCTAAGATTGCCAACAATGAGTTCTAGTTTACTGAATGATCAATCTCAATGTTAATTTTTGGAGGTATATAAACTATATATTTACTGTCAATAAGAGCATTTTCCCCTAACAATTGGGATGTACTTTCCCCCTCCCTCATCTCTTTTTTTTTTTTTTTAAAGCAGACAAATGTATAAATATTGCAAATTTGTGTTATTTTTAACTGACTTGATATTTCCATATTTTCAGAAAATGATAATTAAATGATTTCTTGGTTCTAACAGATATCCCTCTATCAAACTTGACAAAGTTAATTAGGCCAAACAAAATATATAGTCTGTTTAGGGTTGCATTGGCAAAAAAACTAGGGTAGGTAGGTCGGATTTTTTTTTTTTGTATATTTTTGGTCATGTGATTATGACCCTACTATTGTATGTAAAACAAAGAATTACATAAACAAGGTTCATTTGGAGGCAAATTGTGCACCATATGATAACATGTAGCGCCAACACGGAGCTGGAAGCCATTTTGAAAGGCAAGGAACCTTCTAAAATTCAAAAATCAGCGGGGGGGTTTTTTCATCAAAAAGTTTTGGGTCGGGGGTAAAAAGCTAGGGTCGGTCGGGAACCCTAAACAGACACCTTTTTTTTTTTGGCCTTAGGGGCTATATATATTTCTCACATTATCCTAGATTTCATCATTCCCAGCTCATGGTACTAATCTGGGAAAATTTCACCATGTGAAATCACACATGGAATGACATTCTAACATCTTTGTTTACTTTTATGGGAAAACAAAATATCAGACTCATGATGATTGCTATCAATGATATAATTTATGATGGTGAATACATATACTGGTACGTGTGTCAACCAAACCATAACTCAAACTCAAATCAATAAAACCAGGGCAAAAACAAACAAAGGATTTACATGGAGACCCTTGAAAATGTAAAAGAAGAAAAAGTACAAGAAGAATAAGATCAGGTGTTCCAGAAGAGTAAGAGTCTTCTGTTTCATCCGACATCCACAATGTAAATCTAGGTCAAATCTATCTGGGGTGTAATGGAACCCAGAACAAATTCAATTGTATTGTATATGCATATGGTTACTAGGTGGAGATCTTGACTGTTTCCATGCTCTGGCCTATATCTCTATTGAACCCCAACACTGGATTGGGAATGGGCCACTGGGCAAATTTTAGCAGAATTAATGTGTTATGATGATGAGCAAAGGGATATATATAACACAGTATCATAGCTGGGGATCTTGACCATTTCCAAGTGATCACCCAATTTCTACTATTCGGGCCCAGACACCCTTCTGCCACCAGGATTGTTCGTTTGTCTGAGTTGTTTTACATCCACTTTTCTACCGAGTTGTTCGATCAGTTATCCAGGGGATGAAGAAAAGATAGAAAAATAAGCAGAAGAGGTAAAGTATGCAGTGAAGGGAAAGAAAAGGATGATAGAGGAGATCATCGAGTTGGTATCAATGTCAGCATACTCAAGCAGCAAATGCATATCTATAGACAATACAAAATCAATTAATGTCAAGCAAAGTGCAAGTATTTTGTGGCATCCAGACATATGTTGTTACTACTTCCTGACAATATTAATGTAAACAGTAATTCAGGAAATAAAAGCTGAATAAGAAATATGTAAATCAAGGAAGAAACACACAGTTTCAATTTCCTGAGTCAGTACATATATGTCTCTTAAATAAATTAAAACTCCAGTGAAAATTTGAAGCTAAACAAGCCATTTGACCTTTGATTATGATTACCAACTGTGATATTGATTTTGAAAAGGAGTGTGAGTAACATACAAGTACACATATGTCTATGAAGTTTTAATGGAATATCTTCAGATATATTCTGAGCAAGCAAAATGTTATTCATATTGACTCAGCTTTGAATTCAATTTATATGTTTTTGTCTTCAAATCTAAATTTAAAATAACTTCACATGAAGTCTTTGATATACATTTCTATCTGGGAGAGACTGTCCTAAAAACACCAAATGTACACTATCTAGTGATTGTACATATAACTTGTCTTTAAAATGTCTAGTGATGGGAGTGTTTGGAAAGGTTTCTTCTGGTCCTAAAGCTATCTGGGGTCATTCCTATATGCTTTATATGGAGCTCGTGCTGATTTTTTTCTAAAGGCATTGAAATAAAAAATATCACATATTAAGGTTTACAAAAGTAAAAATAAAACATAAAAATATTTTCAAAAGATAAATAAAGAAGACTTTGAACCTTGTAAACGCCATCCTCTGTGACAACATCTTTCATTTCAGGGACAACCATTGGGGGGAGTTTGTTGACCGGTAATCTTTCAATAGGAGGTTTCTGGGTAGGAGGTTTGTTTAACCACAAGTACACTGCCCATCCAGCACAGGCTAGAAACATGCCCATTAACATCCCTGATATATATGATGGGAGAGGCAAGATCCAGTAGAAGAAAATGAAAATGCTCCCTGCTGTTAATTTCCTCACTGGAACAGCAGTCAAATCTGACATCTTAACATGTCCTGTGGGTAATTTGAGTTTCTGATCATTACCAGAAATGGGATCTGATTGTACAGAATTATTTGATGTCAAATCCATATCTGATGCATCAAAAAATTCAGTATTTGCACTTTGTACTTCAATGTCCTGGTCTTCAGTGTCATTCTTTGTCATCAACTTTGACATTGATACTGGTGTTCCAGTTGGAGAGTTTGATGCCTTAGAACCTTTGTTTTTCAATATTTTCTTTAAACTGCTATTTTTGCGCTGTCTAAGCTCATTAGATTGCACATTTGCCCCTACTGAACTATCACTTGGTTCCGTTGGGAAAAAGTCATCAACTATTTGAATGGTACCTGTACTATCAACAGGTGTTTCCTCTGGTGTTGGAGGTAGCCTCTGAGATCTAACTAATACTTTTTTATCAGGCTCATCCTTGATATGTTCATCTAAAGCACTATTCTTTGCTGTTTCAATGATCAGATTTTCTTCACCATTATCAGACATTTGTATTTCTAACCGTCTCACATCAAGTCTAGAGAATTCAGTATTTTGATTAACCATCTCTTCTGTCTTTTGATCTGTGTTACCATCAACAGGAGAATTAATTTCAGCAGATATTTCCTCCCACTTTTTAGCCAATTTATCTTTCAGTCCTGAAGATATGTCGACAAAGTTTTGTTTTATCCGAGAAACATTACTTGATGATTTGTCATCATCCAATGACCTTGACCGTTGATTCAAACCTAGGGTCTTTGACTCATTTTGTGGAGTTGAGCTTGCAGTTTTCACAGGTGTTGACTCCTTTGATTTGTCGCCTTTTGATGCATCTGCCTTGCTCTTGTCCAACTTCTTGTCAAACTCCCCTGTTAAAACTGTCAAGTCCTCTTCATCTTCTTCATCTTCCTCTAATAGCTTGAAGCTTTTCTTAATAGAGTTATTTGATGCTGATCTTCTAGTAAAGCTCTTTGGAGCTGGCGGTCTTGGTGGTGGTATAGAATCTCGCTTTAGTGACATCTTCTTGTGCAGTAAAGTGAAGGTCTCAACTGGTAGCTGATGATTCTGTGAACAAATAAATTGGAATCTATATATATTGTTATCTAATTGTATCTATTATACCAGATTACAACATTTTTATTAATAAAATTTAAACAATGCATTGGATGTAAAGCTGACATTAATTAAAAACTACCTGAAACGTGCATTTATCTTATAACCACTAAATGTTTTCCACTCCTGAAGAATTGCAATAAACATGTAAGCTAGGAGTTGGTAAACATTTCTTGTTACCCTAGGGATAATCCTGGAGGGGGCCATGGGGCCATTGACCCTTCAAAACTGAAATTGACCCCTCCATATTCCAATTTTCTTTTAAATTCACATAGAATGGCCCCTCTTAAATTTGAAATTGACTGAAAATTGCTGAAAATGGCCCACTGCTCTCAAATTCCAGGATTTTCCCTGATTAACCTTCATGTTAGTAACAACCTGGACATGATTTCATTGGTTAGCCTTTTAATTATAAGATCACATTCACAGTGTTTTGTGCTGGTATCTTCCATTAATGATCCCAAATGGGAATATGAATTATGTATTGCAAAGAGAAAGTAAGAATAATAACATGATAACCAATATAGACATTCATATTTTTTCTTAAGTTAACTTCAAAAACTGTGTTTGTCACTGTAACTATATATATATTTACCAATCAGTATCCCTATTTGAAGTACATGGCGAACATTTATTTGTATAGATGCTTCAGTACTAGGTCATTTCAGTACCAAAATGTTTCTATACTTGTTTAAGATGTTTTGGTACTTCTCAAAATTATTTCTAATCAATTTTTTTGAAAAGGTTCGGCACATAAATTAAAGTTTCAAATTGGTTCTTTGTTTGATTTGTGTGTCCTGGGTGATGATGTTCTATACTTTAGGATTCTTCAGCATTATTTTACAATAAAGTCCAGAAACAACTTATTTTTTAAAGCTGACAGTGCAAGTTAAAAACTTCCAATTGAGATTTAAAAGAAAAAAAATAACTTTGTTCTGGTTTTGAGATCTTCCCCAGTGACTGACAATCTGTTCCAGCTGTTGTATCTAATGAAGCACTGACATTTAGCTTTTTATACCAAGTGACACCCATACCTGTTACCAAGCAAGGACAAACTTAAATGTCAGCGCTTCCTTTGAAACGATAGCCGGAAGAGATTGTCACCTGGGGAAGATTTCAAAACCAGAAGAAAACAATTTTAAAAACCTTTTTATTTTTAGATCTCAATTGAAAGCTTTTTAACTTGCACTGTCAGCTTTAAGTACCGAAACGAGCAGGTAAAGGAAATATACCCTAGAATATTCATTGTAAATTTTATGTACAACATTTATGTGCAGTCAGTGTCCTTTGATAGGCATTACTAAATCATATTATTGATTAAATAAAAACGTATTTGATTATGGCTCTACATCATTTTACTCAGAGACATAACATTCAATTATGTATATAGATATGAAGATCAAGTTTTATGGAAAATGTATAAATATACCGAATCATTGTTTTCACACACACATTAATAAATTATGATCTTAAATAACCCTACCAGCATTTACAATTTGTAATTATTCTAATTTCTATATTTAATCCCTGAATAATCTGTGTTCCTTACGCAAGGAGACACATATTCTTATGAAATGTAGATAGCTAGGTAGCTGTGACAATGGATCTGTAACACCAGTGAGCAACAGATGTGTATTTGTACTTCCCCAGATCAATGACAGCTGACCGACTTGTTGTTGGGCCACCTGTCAAACCTACGCATTTACAGTTTGGGGATATTTCGGGCAGTCATAAATGGGTAATTAGACAAAACATGTATGTCAAGGATAGAACCACAAAATATTTTCAAATGTTATTAAAGAACAATGCATATTTTTATAAATATTGCAATTCCTTACCTCACACGAGAGCTTTGACTTGCAGTCTGCTATTCACTTCCTGTTTATGTTGGATTACGCAGCAAATGAATTTTGACCAATCAAAAACTAATACGTAAATTCTGATCGTCAATAATAAATCAAATATCATATCATTCTATCAATCTATTCATAAATTTGTCGCATTTTATTTTAAGTCTAAATAAAAATGGGAAGAAGTTTTTTAATTTGTTTGATTAAGGAATGTAAATAATATTTTTCACCGAGGTGTTTTCATTATTTCAGAAGTGCGGAACTGTTCTCGCCAACAACAGCATCGGAAAACCCACATTGACTTGAGAAATGTTTTTCACATGTGCAATTCTTTGATATATGATCGAATATTTCATAAACAACTTATGTCCTAGATATGCATCTGAAGCTGATTTCTGTCATTATTCTGGCAGTATCTGCTGTTACGTGTGAAAGAAATACTCAACAGGTAAATCGCCCCCCCCCCCCCCCCCCCCCCTTCTGAATGTGAGACGTTTCGGTACCCGGTAGGCCTAGTTCGATACATAAGAATATTGAATTTGGATTATTTTTTCTATGTATACGAAAAATAAAATGCCAGCAGTCTCAAAATGTAACATAAGCAAGACAGATAACGAAATACATTTTAGAGATGTCGGTAAAAACAGGGACGTATAATGGATCTATATACTGTCCCTGGTAAAAAGTGCTGAAAACCTTCTGAAATTACCTGATGGTAGACAAGCACCAAAACTCAACTATCCAAACACATATCTTCTGAAACTGGTCTTTGGGAAGCTCAGTGGCAGCCCAAAATATCCTTCGTGCCATGCCTAGCCTGTATGTCAGTATGGGCTCACCACTAAACCAGCAATCCAGGTTTACCATGTCGTGATCTAGAGAATTTCTACCATCTCCAAGATAGATCCTTAACTTGGATCCTTTGAAACTCACCTGGCAAAGTAAGGCTTAAATCCTATGGTGCAGCATCTGTCTGTTTGGTGTCAACTTTTTAGCCAACTATCATATTGTGGATTGTTCAAATTGCTTAGCTTTTGTCCATGAAATGGTTGAGGTCCCAAATCCATCACCTTTATGTAATAGTTGGGCATGAAGAGACAAACACAATCATAATATCAAAATTGACCCTGGAGTCTGGGTTCACCCCTAAGGGACTTAGTCATAACTTGCTGAGATCCAAACCCTGTACAACCATAAATACAATTGCAGAGTATGAAGACATACTTGTTGAATTAGTGCAGGGGTCTTAACTTTAAAAACAGCTGACATTCCCATTCTGTAGCAATACTTGTATCCACATTTGCTAAGCGTGAAGATTTTGATACATTTTGGATACTTGGACAAGTTCATTAATCATAATTATGCATCTGTATTTTCAGAGTTATGGCCCTTGGTTAGGATTATCAATTGAATGGATTATGGGCAAAATGGGTCAATGCCAACTTCTTGTTCCATGGTTTGAAATTGGCGCATAGAGAAGCATTAATTTAAATGTATCCGAGCATATTTGACATGTGGAAATATTCCTTAAGCTTAAGTGAGTAAATTACATTAGAGTAATAGTGTACAATTATAGTTATGTCTTGCTACATTTCAATATTATCATACATTTCTATACAAGAATACATCATCAGGATTTCAGTTTGGCATGGGATGGGACAGGCGTATATTGTTCTGAAACTGCAGTACTCTTGCTTTTGTTTAGTGACCAAATAATCTATCCAAACTAGATTTTGGACCAGTAAAGTTATATACGTGTAATTATTTCTTTTAAATGTTTCAGCTGCATTCACTGATTGCACCTGACTCAGTCTTGTTTGTGTCTACATTGATTGGTAACTTCCATGCAGTCAGTAAAACCACTGGCAAAGTGTTATGGACTTTACATGAAGGTTTGTAGTTCGTCAACTCTAGTTACACAGTACATGTACATATGAATGAATGACTTTATTAAACACTTGCTGCACTTGAGTGCTTTTAATGGTGAAAATTTGTTTGTAACAAAAGTCATAATCAACTTTTATAATATGAAGAAAATTACGTACAGGTGTATGATATAGTACTGTAATCTGAATGCTTCACTGGCCTGTTTACAGATCCTGTTATCAAGGTTCCAGTCAGTGTTTCAGCCGGGTAAGTAAAAAGTTTCATTTATCCCTTGAATTTTACATTTGATTCAATGCTATGTTTTTGGTGAGTGATAAGGTATGAGTGTTTATACAATCTTTTACTACTAGTACATTGAATGTACCACTATTGATATGTGACTGTTAATCCTGAACAATTGTTCTAAAATATATGTTTTACTTTATTGGACATATTTTTTTTTTCTTTCTCAAGTTGTAATACTGAAGTCATGGAACCAACAAGATTTCCATGCAGAAAACTATGTTTTATAGCAAGGATCAAATTCAGTGTCATGATTGCAGATGCAGATGTGCTAAGAAAATATTTATTTAGTTGAAATAATTTAACCTCAATGAAGAGAAAAAAAAATTGTATATCCCTTTAGATAGATTTCTGTAACACTTCTTCAGTCCTACAACATTGATTTGTTAATCTTTTGCAGGAAATTAACTTTCCTTCCTGACCCAAAGGATGGAAGTCTATATGCTCTAAGTGATGGCATGGAGAGAATCAAGAAGTTGCCCTTCACCATCCCACAGCTTGTGACAGCTTCTCCATGTAAAAGTAATGAAGGAATCTTGTATACAGGTAATTTAAAAAAAAATTATTGTTGCAAACTTTTTCACATGTCATAAAAGTAACTGTTTATGACCTTAACTGATGAAACCAATCTTTAAATACCCTTAAAAATTATAATCATACAAAGAATGGTCTCTTACTGTCCATGTTTTGGTTTCCACAATATAAGTTGCTTAAATTTTACTTGATTTTTATGAAACTAATATGTGTGATACTGACATTGATGCTAAATCATCATGAAAGTGTGCAGAGAGTAATTAATAAAATCTAAGAACTGAACACATGAAAAATGGAAAAGTATTATTATCATACCAATTGTGAAACCAAAAATGGAAGCCTGCAAGGCTACACAGGGTTGCAGTGGACACAAGCATTATGTGTGGGACTGACCTGATCTTGTTTGGAACTCACTCATTTCTTAAAATCAGTGAGTCACTCCTGGTCTCACTGGTCCAGCTACCTTCAAAAGGGTTCTGGAATTGAAAAATGTCTTAACACTAAGTACTTCTTGTGTTCTGTAAGGCCCAAGGTCCTGATATTTAGCCAAAAGGTACCTTTGATGGAGTGCTATAAAATGTCCTGATATAAATTAATTTAACCTACATTCAATCCTCAGGGCCACATAGTTCAAATGCATTAGGAACTAAAACATGTTCTAAAAACAAACATCAATTCTAGAGATATGATAGTTGAATATTCTTACTTATGTAGACCAGAAGTTGAATCTTTTTCTTAGTCTTGGGTCATCACTTTGAAATGGCTGTGATCCTCAGCATATACCACTTACCTGGTAAATGGTTGACAAGTTTGAAGAAAAAACACATGCATGCTACTATGATTAGCTCCAAGATTTGGCCCGACCCCCTGGGACTGATTCCCAGGTCATTACATTGAAATGATTGAGATCCCAAACCTTTAGTCATATAGATATACTCACAGATCTCAACCAGGTTTGCTATGAAGCATCCTTGGGGTGCACAAAATTGAGAAATATTTGCAATACTACTTCTAATGAGAATATTTTGTCAAGATTGCTAAATATCAGGTGAGTGATACTGGCCCTCTGGGCCATCTCTTATTTTGTCAGAACAAAAATTGCTTGAAAAGCTCAAAATGCTTCCTTGTCATGTATTGTAAGCTTTGTTTTACAGGACACAAAAAGGACACCTGGATTGCAGTTGATGCAATAACAGGGCAAAAGATTCAAACCTTGTCAATGGATGGAACTCGGAAAGTCTGTCCTTCTAAAGCTGAAAATATCATTTACATTGGCAGAACTGGTAGGTTGATAATCCAATCAAGTATTTACAGATGATCAGTCTTTGCTTAGGGTTTATTTCTCCTTCCCTGAGATACACTTTACCATTCTCCTTCACCGTTCCCAAACTCATTTACTCGCCTGACAGTTCATTCCCACCTACATTTTGAAGAATTTCCTAGATCTAATTCCCATTTTAAGGAATATGTTTAGATGTGTATTATCAGTATAAAAATGTAAATAAACAACGTGCTAGGGGATAGAACTTCTTTTTAAAGCTTTTAATTTTTGTCTTTACAGAGTATACCATTACAATGTTTGATGCAAAGACTGGAACTAAAAGGTATGGGACAAATATTGTATCAATTCTTATTACATTGTACTTGCAAATGTAAGACTCCAGTTTTTCTCAAGGTTGTTCAACTTTGATTTAACAAGAACTAGAATTCATTAACAGGGTTATTGCCCTTTGTGAACCAAGACCTTGATAGGGTTTCTGTAAGTGTTTTGTGTGGCATTACTTTGTATGGAAATAGGAATTTACAGATTTAACATGATTTAAAACATTGAAAGTCACAGTCACCATACTGGTCTCTATCTGTACACAATGATCCTGGGCCAAGGTCACCATGCTAGCCTCTATCTGTACACAATGATCCTGGGCCAAGGTCACCATGCTGGTCTCTATCTGTACACAATGATCCTGGACCAAGGTCACCATGATAGTCTCTATCTGTACACACAATGATCCTGGGCCAAGGTCACCATGCTAGTCTCTATCTGCACACACAATGATCCTAGGCCAAGGTCACCATTCTAGTCTCTATCTGTACACAATGATCTTGGGCCTAGGTCACCATGCTAGTCTCTAGCTGTACGCAATGATCCTGGGTCCAGGGCACCATGCTAGTCTCTAGCTGTACGCAATGATCCTGGGTCAAGGTCAGCATGCTAGTCTCTATCGGTACACAATGATCCTGTGCCAAGGTCACCATGATAGTCTATATCTGTACACACAATGACCCTGCGCCAAGGTCCCCATGATAGTCTCTAGCTGTACGCAATGATCCTGGGCAAAGGTCACCATGATAGTCTCTAGCTGTACGCAATGATCCTGGGTCAATGTCACCATGCTAGTCTCTATCGGTACACAATGATCCTGCGACAAGGTCACCATGCTGGTCTCTATCTTTACACAATGATCCTGTGCCAAGGTCACCATGGTGGTCTCTATCTGTACACAATCATCCTGGGCCAAGGTAACCATGCTAGTCTCTAGCTGTACACACAATGACCCTGCGCCAAGGTCCCCATGATAGTCTCTAGCTGTACGCAATGATCCTGGGTCAAGGTCACCATGCTGGTCTCTATCTTTACACAATGATCCTGGGTAAAGGTCACCATGCTAGTATCTATCTGTACACAATCATCCTGGGCCAAGGTCCCCATGATAGTCTCTATCTGCACACAATGATCCTGGACCAAGGTGACCATGATAGTCTCTATCTATACACAATGATCCTGCGACAAGGTCACCATGATAGTCTATATCTGTACACACAATGATTCTGGGCCCAGGTCAGCATGCTAGTCTCTATCTAACCACAATGATCCTGGGCAAAGGTCACCATGATAGTCTATATCTGTACACACAATGATCCTGGTCCATGGACACCATGCTAGTCTCTAGCTGTACGCAATGATCCTGGGTCCAGGGCACCATGCTAGTATCTATCTGTACACAATCATCCTGGGCCAAGGTCACGATGATAGTCTCTATCTGTGCACACAATGATCCTGGACCAAGGTCACCATGCTAGTCTCTATCTGTACACTGCTGCTGATCTATCTGTATCTATTGATTTTCAGACTTAAATGTTACTTGACTTGTTAGTAAAATGCTGAAGTTTTATTGCAGTATCTTAAGTTTAGATGTGTTTTACAATTACAGATGGAATGCCACATTCATGGACTACTCATCACATGTTGCCAAAGATTTACTGGACTATGGTAAAACTGAGTTAATTATATAACTGTTTAAACATTCACTAGACGGGGTAGTATTTACAAATCTCCAAACTATGGGAAAATTTACTATAGTATGATAACATTTGAAATATTCACTAGGCAAGAGTAAGATATACTTATCTCTGGACTATGGTAAAATTTTCTAGATTTTGGTATGATTCACTTTGCTGTTTACATTTGATTATAAGTTTTTAGCAACTTAGAGTCCTTTACATATTAACCAATTCTAATATTGATGATATGTACATCTTTGTGTGTAAATATTGTGGTACAAATAGCCTGGCATTACTCCTGTGAAACCTGGTGTGTAAATACTCTGTGAAGTGTACAGCGAATAAGTGTGATTTAATTGGTCCACACTGTATATATATGTGGCGGAGCTAACCAGAGAAGTTTTAGTAGAGTAGTTAATCAGTTTAAACTGGCTTTGCTTACAAAGGCTAGCAGCAATGTTTTGTTACAAATACATGCTTCAATCCAGAAAATAGTAGTGGTTTGAATTATATATATGGTGATTGTTCATTCACTGACAATTTCTATTTACATTGCACTCAGAAAGCCTTTGAAGCTCAGCCCATCATCAAGTATTTGGTTCATCACTCAAAATCCAGGTAGCAACATTCATTTAAAATGAGACAGCACTCAACGTACTTGGTCCACATTTGCAGTGTTCTTTTGCTTGAGTGTATACACTTGAGATTTAACAGATGTAACTTGCTGGCACTGATATGAATGCTGCTTTCCTTTTTCTTTCAGAGTTAAAGCACTTCACAGCCAGTTCAGATGGCATGACTGTCACACTAGACAGCAAATCAGGTTAGTTAGTTGAGACAGTAGATTTGGATCCAATATAGTTAATTTGTTAATTTTTGAGCGCTGTCACTTTCTCACCATTATCCTGGTTCCAAAATATTTTGGCTTCCATTAAAATGGCCTGATAGTTCATCTGGCCATTTCAATGGAAGCCAATATATTTTGGAAGGTACAGGATATGTTGTAAGAGAAGCTTATGTCAAGTTGTGAAGGCTGCAGTTATACATTGTATGAAATCTATATACCCTGAATAACTAAAATAATTCAAATTCAATTAGGATGCTTATAGTATATAAAGAAGACACCCCCAGTGGTTATGTAGAAACTAGTATTGATGACCTCTTGACGAGCTCTATAATTTCCTGTTAATGTTTTATATGGACAGGTGAGGTGCAGTGGTACATGGATTACAATTCACCTGTGGTTGCCATGTACACCATGAACCAAGATGGCGGCCTACAAAAGGTGCCCTTCATGAGCTTTGCTCCAGAAACACTGGAACACCTTACAGGACAACTGTCATCCAATCACTGGAGACACAAATTTCTGGAGCATGGTCGAAAGAAAATCTTCTAGTAAGATATTTAATGTAGTTTTGTATGATATTTAACTGTTCATTCATGTCTGACCATAACTTTTGACTATGTGTGTCATTTACCGCTTTCTGAAAATATTTCTTAAAGGGGGTTGGTCGGGGGGAAAAATGTCATATTTGCTAAAATGGCATACACATGTTTAAAATACCTTCTTATGAAATATACCGATTCAAATTTTTTCAGTGGTCAAAACTGGACATTGCAAGCAGAACTCAACCATCATATTGCCGTGGTATAACTTTTGGAAGGCCAGAGAACGCATTTAGACCCATTTATTTCGTATTTTTCCCCCCGACCAGCCCCTTTAATACCCTATACCTCATTTAATATCTCATCACTATTTTAATGTTAGGCGAATGCAAAAAAAAAATGAATTATTGTACTTCAATTTCGCCTTTCAATTAACCAGTTTAGATTAATTTTATATTTAGGCTTCTAAAATTTTTAGTTTTATTTGTTAGTAGTTAATTTTCCAAAATTTTCTTCAAAATTGAACCATAAATACATATAAATATTCTATATTCTTTCATTTTAAAACATTATATGCATTACTCCAGGTTTTCTGTAAACATAAAAAAAAAAATAAAAAAAAAATGGGTATTGGGTTCTGTAGCTCTGTAGTTTTTTGAGAGTATCAATCAAAATGAAACAAATTGAGGGGTTCCACAAATGAGAGGATGGGTTTTATTGATGATTTCTGCTTGGACAAAATGTTGCAAAGAGAGAAGAAGAAATATATTCTGAGAGTTGCCAAACAGCTCACGCATTACACCTCCTCTGGTAATAACAGAACAGTTCCCTCAAAAAAGAGTGGATCAGTAATTATATTTCTAATGCTAAAAGAAACGTTGTAAAAGAAACTTTTTTTCAATTAAGTAACATTTTTGTCAAAATGAAACTTTCATAATGAACTTCAGGGGTGGCTTATACTGTTGCTGATGTGATCTGATATGCTCCATTTCAGCCCCACACTCTATGTAGGTGAATACGAACATGGCTTCTTCGCCTTGACCTCACTTGTGGATGAAAAGACAGTAACCATTGCTGTAAGTGTATAGAAAGGAACATTTGTTCTAACAGTTGAATGAAGAGTATTTGAACTAAAAATGTCTCCAATGATATAAAGTACATGTACTTTAAAAAAAAAGATGCTGATATTAGAATTTAGAGTGATCGCATGTTTTGTTGGCATAATTGTTTATAACCCAGGTTAATCCTGTAGATGTTTGTGTATATTGATGACATCAACCCTCTTTCAAGATTGAAGGAGTAAATAGTTAAAAACCTGAAATTATCACTTCTACTCAACCTGTCAGAATAATATAACCCCTATATCTGGGTGGTTTAGAGGATGGTCATGTATGTTCAAACAACTCACCTGAACACTCTTTGTCCTCGGAGATTAATGTATTAAAAAGTGAGGTTTTGTTTTGGAATTAACATACTTTTGTAATTGAAAAAGATGGTGAGCAATAATGTTTGATGACACAAATCTTTCCTTTGCTAGCCCAAGGAGAAGGGGATGCTCCTGATAGAAGGGCCTACTCTGGAGAAAAATGTTCATGAGCAGAGAATAAAGGCTTCAACTGTCCGTCGAGGAGGGCCTGTTCTCATGTTAGGTGAGTGTTCTAGCTGTAAAAAGTAAGACAAGAGCTTGTAAGGCAAGTCTCTTGGAAGTACAGTAGTACAATATAAAACCCTGTTTATACCGCCATCCCCACGCATATTGTCATCTGCCAAATACAAAACTGTTTTATCCCCCAACCATATCGCCATTGTTCACGTTATTTAGTCTGGTAGTTGGTCAATTATATGATCATTTATGCTTCAGTCATGCATGTATCATCCACTGGTACACTACAGGTTAGCGTGTAAGTTACCCCAAATATACACAATAAAAACTAATCACTTAAATGTTTTAATAGGTTTTGTGGTTGTTGTTCCTAATTTCACTGCTATGAGCATGAGCACATTAGCTGTAATGACATTACTTCTCACATGAAATGCAATCTATAAGATTACTCATTAATAACGTCTCACATGTGTATCATGTTAGTAAAATAATGCAGGATTTTTGAAATAATGAATCCTTACCGGGGAAAAAACAACCGCCATGACAGATCGTGATGTTTTTTCAATTCCCATTACTAAATATAGTCTGCACGACCAAATATGGTAGGACCAGAGTTTGTCAGATCAGTGTCCTTGGCTGTAAGCCAAAACAAAACTCCAATAGTCCATAATTATACTTTACATGGACACATACTGGAACATCTTAGTCAGGCCATGTATCTGGGTGTAACACTATCATCTGACCTTAAGTGGGATTCACATATAAATACTATCTGCCCAAAAGCAAATTCTACGCTAGGCTTTTAAAGACGAAATCTTAAAATTGGCTCAACATCAGCCAAAGTACAGGCATACAAATCATTAGTTTGACCATCACTTGAGTATGCCTGTACAGTATGGGACCCTCACACCCAAACAAATATTGACAAGTTGGAAATGGTCCAGCAAAGGGCAGCGCGCTATGTGCTCAATAAGCACAGGTACAACCATCGTACTTCCAGTGTGTCAGAAATGTTGGACCACCTAAAGCTGCGTCTCTAGCAGATAGACGTAGAGATGCTCGTCTGACCATGCTTCATAACATTGTAAACCAGAAAGTCGCTATCGTAAAATCAGACAGATTAATCCC
>NW_018408904.1:374033-444804 GCF_002113885.1 Mizuhopecten yessoensis | reverse complement strand
AAAATCAGACAGATTAATCCCTACAGTTAGAAAATCCCGAACAAACCACCAGTTTTCGTATCAAATTCCCCACTCAAAAACCCAGACCAGAAAGACATCATTCTTCCCTCGAACTATACAGAGTGGAATAAACTCCCACCTGACATTATTTCGAGCCCCACAACGGAGTTATTCAAATCAGCCCTCTACTGTCACTTTTCAAACGCAAATTAGACCACCTCGTATCTTTTAAAAACAATCTCTTTCCATGTTTCACTCCTCGTCTGACATTTTATCTTCAAATTGTTGAAGTAAGTCAGTACCATGTAGAAGTAGAATTAAGCAATTAAGTTTGTTAGTTGAGTATTCTATCATTGTAGTAGGACAAGAGTTTGTCAGATCAGTGTCCTGGCTGTAAGCAGTTAAGTTTGTTAGTTGAGTATTCTATCTTTGTAGTAGGACTAGAGTATGCATTTACATACACAGTTGCATATTGAAGCAGACTAATAGGCTAGAATGGATATAAATGTTCAGTTTAGTGTTATAAGTAAACTTCATAATAATAATTATTAGAAAAAAATGTTGTTGTAATTCTTTGTTGTCATCAATATTTAGCCATTGTCTGATTTAACTCTCTGTCATTTCAGGCTATCACGAAGTCCCAGACAAATCCAAGTCCAGAATCTCACCAGCATTTCAGATTACAGAAGATTCTGATGAGGAGGGGGA
The DNA here is from genome assembly GCF_002113885.1 of Mizuhopecten yessoensis. Taxonomy (NCBI): domain Eukaryota; kingdom Metazoa; phylum Mollusca; class Bivalvia; order Pectinida; family Pectinidae; genus Mizuhopecten; species Mizuhopecten yessoensis. Next base: position 444,096 of record NW_018408904.1, on the reverse strand, counting down.
TATCAGAGTGATCCCTGTGCCACCAGTTGTGGACAGTGTTCCAACCAAAAACAGCACAGACCTGGACAGCAGTCTGTTAGCAATGTATCTTGGGTCTGACTTCAAGTTCCTCATCACAGTCGGCCTGCTGATTATCACCATACTTGCCATCGTCTACTACTTTCCAAGGGTAAACACCTGTCAGATCCACAATATAACTATTTAATTTTGCATGTAATTATTTCCATCCCTTTGTGACAAAGTCACTTTATTAGGGGATATAGCATTTGGTTTGTATGTTGATCAAATTTTGTCAATGCTCTAGCAACTTCATTTCTGCACGAATTTGATCAAACTTCATTTCTTGGTCAGGCATGAGATTATCTCATATAAGTTTGTGTTCCAGTGGTCCATGGTCAAAATCAAGGTCACCATTACTATTTATAGAGCTTATAGTTCTCATTTTAGTGGCTTCATTCCTGCACCAATTTGTTATCAAACTTCGGCATGTATTGGTCCTCAAACGAGTACATGTTTGAAGAGGCTATTAACAAAATAAGCTTAACATTGAAAACAGCTGGCAAAATCAGCAATAGAAATTAACCTGTTGGTTTTATGGCTTTAGATTTCTTAGGTCAGAAAATTGATTAAAAATCGTGATAGCATTGTGTTAAGAAACATTAATATTTTTTTTCTGTTTCTGTAGCAACAAGAGCTGTCTATCAAAAGAATGTTGAGGGAACAACAGCTATTAGACCAGAACCAAAAGTCAGCTCAAACTTCATTTATTGGAAGTGGAAACACAAAATCTGGTGAAAACTATGACAGTAAGTCTTTGTACAAATATTAGTATTGTTACTGATCAAGAACATATTTCTTCGAGTTGGCTCTATTCAGCAGTCAAGAGGGGTTAAGTGAACCATACTCCTAGTGTGCATAGTCTTTTAAAATGAAGTTGATGAATAATCGCAGAAACTATTGAGATTCTTTACAAAATTACAGGTTTGCCAAACGGACATATCAAGGTTGGAAAAATAGATTTCAACCCTAACGATGTGCTGGGCCATGGTTGTGAGGGAACATTCGTGTACAGGTAATAGAATTTTTAATCCACTATAAAGAAAGTGTGTAACCTTTAAGGATATTTATTTTTTTTGTTACAAAAATGTGAACAATAAGAGTAAAGATAAAAACCAAACAAAAACAATCATTTTATCATCTCATACTATATCCATATATAGATAAACATATAGGTTAACTATGTCTTACAATTTAAAAATAGGGGCCGGTTTGACAATCGAGACGTGGCAATCAAGCGACTTCTACCCGAGTGTTTTACATTTGCTGACCGGGAAGTGGAGCTTTTGAGGGAGTCGGATCAGCACCCAAACGTCATAAGATACTTCTCCATGGTAGTAACACTCATCAGTCTGTTGAATATTGGTTCACTTGCTATGGAATTTATATCTATCATCAGTCTGAAATAAATATTGGTCCACTAAATAGAATAGCATCCGTCTGTGGGATAAAATATTCATTATATACTGTTTATTGTAAACATTTGATGTATGTTTGGAGTGAAATTAATTTATATCACTTGTACATTGACCGATCGGTTTCGTTTTTTAGTCAGCATTGTATGTACTTTTTCTAGGTTGCCTATTAAAGAATAAGTGTGCCTTGTGTCAGCGTCCACATTGACGCAGGTTAAGTTTTGATGTTGAGATTCATTTAAAACCAGAAGTCTTTGAACGACTGCTGGTATTTGGCATGGAGGTTGTCAGGAGATACGATATTGATGATACAGTACTAGTGTACATGGAGGTTGCTAGGAGATACAATATTGATGATACAGTACTAGTGTACATGGAGGTTGTCAGGAGATACAATATTGATGATACAGTACTAGTGTACATGGAGGTTGTCAGGAGATACAATATTGATGATACAGTACTAGTGTACATGGAGGTTGTCAGGAGATACAATATTGATGATACAGTACTAGTGTACATGGAGGTTGTCAGGAGATACAATATTGATGATACAGTACTAGTGTACATGGAGGTTGTCAGGAGATACAATATTGATGATACAGTACTAGTGTACATGGAGGTTGTCAGGAGATACAATATTGATGATACAGTACTAGTGTACATGGAGGTTGTCAGGAGATACAATATTGATGATACAGTACTAGTGTACATGGAGGTTGTCAGGAGATACAATATTGATGATACAGTACTAGTGTACATGGAGGTTGTCAGGAGATACAATATTGATGATACAGTACTAGTGTACATGGAGGTTGTCAGGAGATACAATATTGATGATACAGTACTAGTGTACATGGAGGTTGTCAGGAGATACAATATTGATGATACAGTACTAGTGTACATGGAGGTTGTCAGGAGATACAATATTGATGATACAGTACTAGTGTACATGGAGGTTGTCAGGAGATACAATATTGATGATACAGTACTAGTGTACATGGAGGTTGTCAGGAGATACAATATTGATGATACAGTACTAGTGTACATGGAGGTTGTCAGGAGATACAATATTGATGATACAGTACTAGTGTACATGGAGGTTGTCAGGAGATACAATATTGATGATACAGTACTAGTGTACATGGAGGTTGTCAGGAGATACAATATTGATGATACAGTACTAGTGTACATGGAGGTTGTCAGGAGATACAATATTGATGATACAGTACTAGTGTACATGGAGGTTGTCAGGAGATACAATATTGATGATACAGTACTAGTGTACATGGAGGTTGTCAGGAGATACAATATTGATGATACAGTACTAGTGTACATGGAGGTTGTCAGGAGATACAATATTGATGATACAGTACTAGTGTACATGGAGGTTGTCAGGAGATACAATATTGATGATACAGTACTAGTGTACATGGAGGTTGTCAGGAGATACAATATTGATGATACAGTACTAGTGTACATGGAGGTTGTCAGGAGATACAATATTGATGATACAGTACTAGTGTACATGGAGGTTGTCAGGAGATACAATATTGATGATACAGTACTAGTGTACATGGAGGTTGTCAGGAGATACAATATTGATGATACAGTACTAGTGTACATGGAGGTTGTCAGGAGATACAATATTGATGATACAGTACTAGTGTACATGGAGGTTGTCAGGAGATACAATATTGATGATACAGTACTAGTGTACATGGAGGTTGTCAGGAGATACAATATTGATGATACAGTACTAGTGTACATGGAGGTTGTCAGGAGATACAATATTGATGATACAGTACTAGTGTACATGGAGGTTGTCAGGAGATACAATATTGATGATACAGTACTAGTGTACATGGAGGTTGTCAGGAGATACAATATTGATGATACAGTACTAGTGTACATGGAGGTTGTCAGGAGATACAATATTGATGATACAGTACTAGTGTACATGGAGGTTGTCAGGAGATACAATGTTGATGATACAGTACTAGTGTACATGGAGGTTGTCAGGAGATACAATATTGATGATACAGTACTAGTGCTGTAAAAACAGTAAAACCACTTTTTTGACCAGTTATGGACTTCACTATTTTATTGACATTGAAAATTAATAGTGCTGTGAGACTGGAGATTTTTTTTATTTCACTTTTTTGGTTCTGAATAGCTATTCTTGCCAAAATTTTCAGGTTAAAGGTTTTGCATAAGTTTTAAATATATATATATCCTTCGGTATTTGTACTTGGATGCTGATAAATTTTCCATAAAGGTTCCTGAGGGGTAAACATTAAGTTGTTCCAGATAACTCACGTTAAGGAACTGATTATTAGTGAAAAAGATTGCCACATTCTACAGATTTTTTTTTTTAATTTTGACAACAAAAATGTCAGACATCTAATTAATATAAGGGCTCATTTCATTATAAAAAAAAACAAAAAAAAAACTTTAATTGATTTTGCTGTGTCAGAAGAATTTGTCTCATTTTTATTCTTTGTATTTTTAGGAGGCTGACAGCCAGTTCCGATACATAGCTTTGGAGTTGTGTGTGGCCACTGTACAAGACTTTGTGGAGGGGCACACTCCATATTCTAGGATGCTGGATCCTCTCGTTCTGCTATTCCAGGCCATGTCAGGCATAGCACATCTGCATTCCCTCGATATCGGTAGCTAGTTTCTAATGTTATTCTAAAGATATGATATCAGTGAGATGTCACTGAAAAATCTAAATTCTGGATTTATATCTTCACATACTTCATGATAAAAATAAATTCTTTAAAAGCAGAAACTGCAAAATAAATCTGTGTTTATGTATATAGCTACAATGACAAACGTTATAGTTATAGTAAAGCATGTGTATTTCGTGTGACAACTGTTTGTTCAGTTCAGAGGGGATGTTTCTTTTCCAGTCCACAGAGATGTCAAGCCCCACAATGTACTGCTGTCCCAGCCCAATGCTAAGGGCGAGGTGAGGGCCATGATCTCAGACTTCGGCTTGTGTAAGAAGTTGGCAGCTGGCCGTATTTCATTTTCCCGCAGGTCTGGAGCAGCTGGAACGGATGGATGGATAGCTCCAGAAATGATGGAGGAGAATAAGAGAGTTGTAAGATCATTAACTTTTATCACACTGCCATTTAATTGTATACAGGTTCATTAAGCACAACCAGTGAAATGTTTATGTGTGATGTTTTGATGACTAGCGCAATATGTACTCTGTCACTTTCATCAGGCAAATGACATTTTCATCAGGCAAATGACATGGAAAGTGTATGTACACTAAAGTGTAAAATATGTACGAGTTGGAGTCAATAAAATTGCTGACAATACTATAAGCAAATGTACACTCAGTTGTGAAATTAAGAAAAGACAACCAAATTGACAAATTGATTTTTAACCCTTATACACTATACTTACACACCCGAAGAAAATGTTCTGCTAAAAAAAAAAAAAAAATGTCATTTGATAGATCAATGTAACAGCAAGTTGTTCAGGTAAAAAAAACCAATAATGTCCCTGTTTCTGTTGTGTTTTGAAAGACATTCATTGCCAATACAAAACGGAATAAGATATCTCCATGTAACATATACTTGGTACTGTATCTCGGGTGGTGATTTGTTTTTACCTGAGGACCATTGTCGAAGCATCCTCATGATGCATTAAGTAATATTTTGTTTCCTTTTTCAGACCTGCAGCGTTGACATATTTTCCACTGGATGTGTCTTCTTTTATGTACTTACTAAAGGAAAGCATCCATTTGGAGACTCTTTACGACGACAGGCCAATATTATGGCAGGCGATCACCATCTAGACAGTTTACCTGTGACAGGTGGGAAAGACCAAAACAAAGTCAATAGAGCAACATGGTGTAGGATAGCCAACTTAAGACTATCTGGCCTGTAAATAATCCCAAAATATAGTATAATATTGATTTAAAGGATAGATAATGTGAAATTCTAGAATTAGAAAAGGTACCCAGAGGTCACTGACATTTATCATCAACTTTTATAATTGATAAAATTGGATCTCGAGAAGGTTCCTTTTTATGTTCCAAGCAAGACTTTGACAAGTATTCAAATATCAAAATGTATATACATCAAGCAAAACATCATCATAACTTTGATGTAATCTATAGCAGCACAACAGAATCATGGAAATACCAACCAATGATGATGTTGCTCTGTCATATCATAAACACTTGGCATTTACATTAAATGAGCCTAGATATTTGCAGCAGAGGAGTTATAGAACAGAGAAAAAAAACAGTAAGTTATTCTGCTTTGTTCTTAGATTACTATGTAAGGCGAGATTTAATAGAAGCGGCCTTGAGCATTGAACCAGCCAGGAGACCAACAGCTAAAATGATATTAAAACACCCATTCTTTTGGAGCAGGGAAAAGCAAATGATGTTCTTCCAGGTATTCATTTTTGCAATATCACTCTTGTATCCCAAGTATCAAGCTTTAACAAATAATAACTTTTCTGAAAAGTTTGTCATCCTTAGCTTGTTAATAACATTTACAATGAAGAAAAGTTGACCAAAGATAGTTATTGAACTATAACATGGTAATTGTAAATACCTACTGTCTGAGTGGGATAATTTGTGTAATAATTTCCTAAGGTTGATATTTAGATCACAAAGGCATAACTCACATATTGTTATTTGTTCATGATTGTTATCATCTGATGTTCATAAAATTTTCATATTTTTGACTTCTCTTCTAGAGAAAATTAATTTATTTCATTCAAACTTTGCAAGGACCATGCTTAGGTGATATGGATCCAAACAGTCTCTAAAATTGATAAAGAAAGGGCAAACAAATTTGCAAATTTAACATATTTCTTATTTAGAACTATAAGGGCCTCTACTTTTTGTTTCTTCAGACTTTTTGCTGTAATATCCCTTGGACCCAAAATGGGGCAACAATAATATAGATAAAGCAGTAACCGTTATGTCTGATCTGACATGAGTCTGTGTCATCTGTGTTTTAGGATGTGAGTGACAGGACTGAGAAGGAGACAGAGCAGTGTGAGGTGGTACGGAAGCTGGAGGAAGGAGGGTCAGAGGTCGTCAAGAAAGACTGGCGAAAAAATATTACAGTAGAATTACAAAATGGTAAATGGTATTTCATGACATTGATCTAGAAAGAAAACAAGGTTGTACAAGTCCTGAAAACTTGAACAAATACAGAAACACTTGTATTGTGTGCATCATATATACTTCACATAGATGTAGAAAAAATAGTGTATTTTTCAACTTTTGGACTCATTTCAACATAATGTTGCCACCGATCCCCTTGCATTCTGTAAAACAGATAATTGTATGGTGGTGTTCTGTAAATATTAGGGATATATTTATAACTGAAAACTACCAGTCTCATATTGTCCAAAAGTTTCCCGAGATAAAAGCAATACTATTATGTGTCATTTATTTTTTTAGATCTCAGAAAATTTAGAACCTACAAAGGAGAGAATGTGAGAGACTTACTCAGAGCTATGAGAAACAAAGTAAGTATGGTATTATCTAGCTTACTGTATTACGACAAAAACCGGCCTGTTTATCAACAAAGCTTTGTGATGATAAGATGTGAGAGACTTACTCAGAGCTATGAGAAACAAAGTAAGTATGGTATTATCTAGCTTACTGTATTACGACAAAAACCGGCCTGTTTATCAACAAAGCTTTGTGATGATAAGATGTGAGAGACTTACTCAGAGCTATGAGAAACAAAGTAAGTATGGTATTATCTAGCTTACTGTATTACGACAAAAACCGGCCTGTTTATCAACAAAGCTTTGTGATGATAAGATGTGAGAGACTTACTCAGAGCTATGAGAAACAAAGTAAGTATGGTATTATCTAGCTTACTGTATTACGACAAAAACCGGCCTGTTTATCAACAAAGCTTTGTGATGATAAGATGTGAGAGACTTACTCAGAGCTATGAGAAACAAAGTAAGTATGGTATTATCGAGCTTACTGTATTACGAAAAAAACTGGCCAGTTTATCAACAAAGCTTTGTGATGATAAGATCAACACATATATCCCCCGTCCTATATGGTAAATATGTCAATCAGAGACAACTTGCTTTATAACTAAAGCACATTAACTAAAAATAGTCTGTTTAACTGAGCCTTTTTATTGAAGCATGCCTTTTTGTTAGAACAAGCATTTTTGCTATGAGTCACCTTTTCATTATAACAAATCTTGTCACAGTATCAAGCACTTATATGAAAACATGTGTTTAGGTATAACAAGGATTTTCATTACAACATGTCAAAAAGTCTTTTGAGCCCACCATGATCAGATGGTTGGCTCTTCAAGTGGTCCAATTGTCCTTCTGTCTGTAAACAATTCTCACCATCACCATTTCTCAGGAAAAACTTAAAGTTCCCTTAGGTCTTAGGTGTGTACCATCACTTTTGTTCATGGATTTGAATACTTATATGGTCTCAAGGTAGACATCTTGGATTTCAAGGTCAAAGTTTGTTGTCGATATTTCTTGGGAAGTATTGGTCAGATCTTTCTTAAAATTCTGTAGTTATATAGAACTAACCTAATATCAAAAATTAGACATTAAACAATATTTCTCGGGAAGTATTGGACAGATCTTTCTTAAAATTCTGTAGTTATACAGAACTAACCTAATATCAAAAATTAGACATTAAACAATATTTCGCTGAAAATTGGTATTTATGGGTATTTGATTAACAGGAACTTGATGGCAAGTGTTTTGAAAGGATCATTTGGCATTGAACCAAAATGTTGGGGTCTTCCCATGGTAAATGCAGACTTGACAGGTGACCGTTTAGACCCATTGGCCTCTTGTTTGTACTGTTGCCACATTATCATCACATAGAGGATGAAAATGAAAAAATAACAAATCTTTATAAAACCATTGCAGAAACACCATTATCGAGAGCTGCCTGACAATGTGAAGAATTCCCTTGGAGCAGTGCCAGACCAGTTTGTGTTATACTTTACCTCACGCTTTCCAAGACTTTTAATTCATACATATCATGCCATGATGTGTTGTAAGGATGAACGTGTATTCCGACAATATTACAATACAGACTCTACGGAAGCACATAAGCTGTTATAGCAGTGTGGTAGGACCAAGGTTATCAGACCCGTTATAGCAGTGTGGTAGGATCAAGGTTATCACACACATTGTAACAGTGCACAGACAGGACAGAAATTATCAAAACAATGTGGTGCTCTCGGTGCAATATTTCTATATTTTCTACAACTTAAATGACACATTTAGTGCAAATCTACAGTTTTCATGACACTTTTGTGCAGTGAAAGTCCTATAATGTTGAATCAAAGAATCAGTTTTGGTGGCTTTTACATGTATTATGTACAGTTTATGTAATTTTACTATGAGTTTAATTTTATTGAATTTTTTTACTTTCTTTATGTTTGAGTGATATCAGTGAACCAAAAAGTGTCTTTCAGTACATTACTTAGACAACACAAGCCATTGTTCTGACATCTTTTGCATTGGAGAGAAAAATAGAGAGAATGTCTTTTTTCCTTTTTAATTATTGATGAAAAGGTGTACATGATATAATTTTAATTGATCATTTGGACTACACCTGCATCTTATAAAAAATGACAAACAAGCCATGAGCATGTTTTTGTACATTAAAACAACCATTCTGTTTGTATGGACTTCATTACATTTATTATAGACAGCATTCATAGACAGGAAAACCATTACTTTACCGACATCACTCATAGACAGGAAAACCAATATTTAACTGACATCATTCATAGACTGGAACTCCATTACTTAACTGACATCACTCATAGACAGGGAATCCATTACTTAACTCACAACACTCATAGACAAGGAATCCATTACTTAACTGACATCACCCATAGACAGGAACTCCATTACTTAACTGACATCACTCATAGACAGGGAATCCATTACTTAACTGACATCATTCATAGACTGGAACTCCATTACTTAACTGGTATCACTCATAGACAGGGAATTCATTACTTAACTGACATCACCCACAGACAGGAACTCTATTACTTAACTTACATCACTCATAGACAGGGAATCCTTTACTTAACTGACATCAACCATAGACAGGAACTCCATTACTTAAATTACATCACTCATAGACAGGAACTCCATTACTTAACCAACATCACTCATAGACAGGAACTCCATTACTTAACTTACATCACTCATAGACAGGAACTCCATTACTTAACTGACATCACTCATAGACAGGGAATCCATTACTTAACTCACATCACTCATAGACAGGAACTCCATTACTTAACTGACATCACTCATAGACAGGAACTCCATTACTTAACTGACTTTACTCATGGACCAGAACTCCATTACTTAACTGACATCAATTGTTTGATAAATCCGGAAATTTTGTTACGCTAGAAGTAACAATATAAGTTGTCAAAATATGTCCTCATTAGTGTGGTTATATATGGTACTTTAACCAATTATTTCTCATAGGAATTTTACAGTATTACCATTATTTCATGCTGTTACTATTTTATTTGGTACCTCCAATATTTTGAAGAGTTGTGGAGAGAAGAATGTTTGTGTGAGGTAAACTTTGTGAGCAAAATCTGTGTTCTTTATAAATAATCCAATCATGTGAAGAGCTTTTATGTAAAGAAAGAGAAAGTCTCTGTTTGTGTTGATGTGAGATGAACTTGTCCTTAAATTTTCTATGGTAATCCAGTTTATGGTGGGGAAATGACCTACTGTGTGGCAGGTCGACAGCTGAACCTGGTGAGTAAATTCATGAGTTGTATCATTGAAGACTTGGTTGATAACAACATTAAAAGACCAGTTTACTTTTATTTATTACAACAATCATGGACACAGCATTTTTTTAAAGAGATAACCCAACACCTTAGCCATTAAGAAAACTTGTAACACATCCAAGTGTTAGCTTTTCTAATCTGTGAAGAATTAAGGATCACCAGGATAACTTTATCTGTCATCAGTTGTTGTTGTGATTGTAAACATTTGGCCGTAACGCACCATGTAAGAATGTTCAGTAATCATGAACATGGTAATGTGGTTATACTGTTTTTACAATGTTACAGCTGTTATGTTAATATTACCTGTGGGATGATTTACTGATTTGATATAACTTGTCTCAGTGACATATACAACCAGTCTTAGGGAAAAACTTCATAGCAAATCTGAAATGATAATATCCATGTTAGCGTCTACCAGTTACTTTGGAATATGTTTTTGACATAGAGATTGTTGTTGTAAGGATTACATGGAAGGAAGGCTGTTTAATTAGTAGGATCTTATACTCACCTTCAGTCACAGACAATCAAATTGAATGTTTATCATGTAACTTGAAAATATTATGATACATGTACATGCAATTACATGATATATTGTAGCGGTAATTGTTTGTATATATGTAATGCAATATATAATACATATTATATATGTAATTATGTAATTTCATGTGCATAGGTATATCTTTATTTTCAGTTTTCTAAAAACAACATTTGTAATCGATTCATGACATAAAGATTTTTTTTGCAATGGTGATTTCACTATTTTATGGTAATCTTGATATGAAAATTACACTGCTGCATTATTTAAGAACAATATTTTGTTTATTGTTAAGAACATTTATTGTCAAATGTGATAGGTATATGTTTCTGTATACCAGATAGTAGATTAGTTTGGTGTAATTGTGTAAAATATCTAATACATCCCCCACTGTGATAGACTACAGGAGGCCATGTAGATTTAACAGATAGTTGAACTAGTGCACTGATCTAATCAAATGTCTTTGTCCAAAGGTGTATTGCCTGCCACGGGTTTAGCAGGTCAGTTTGGATTTTCATATGTCATAACCTAACAAGAATGGCCCTAGTGACATTTTATAGTATCTGTATTTGTTTTTACATGAGCAATTATTAAGAGTCCTTATGTCTGATTTACAGTATGCTGTAGTATTTAGGTTGCGGAGGTTGTATAGACAGCTGACAGATGCTATACTGGTATAGAAACTAACAACCACGTAATGCGTTCTCATACATCACAATATATCAGATCTCCTCAACCAAACGACCAATCAGACCCCAGGGGGGGGGGTTGTGATTTGCCTTCAAGTCCTCTAGTGTATACGGTAAACTTTTGGAATAGATAAAGGGAAGGGGGCCATCCTGAAAACAACTTTTAGAGCTATTAGTACCATCAGATAGTGTGATAACATAAACAGCTAGCTGCATCTATTGGGTTTTATTCAATAAAAGGTATATTTGAAGTGTGTGAGTGACATTGGATTGTGTCAACAGCATGAGCAGTGTTTGTGAGCATTGATCTGAAGAAAGAATGTTTATTTATTAATTGTCTTTTCCCTTTTTTTAACGATCTTATTTATAATGAAATTTTCATGATTTTCATTCATTGGATAGAGGTACCTTTTATATTTTAATGACGTGCAAGTACAAAGAGCTGTTTTACACTACACATGTATCTATTTTTATCATTCCATTTGTAAATGTTTCATTTCCAAACACATCAAATAAAATGAAAATTAATCTGATATGAATTAATGTTTTTGTATCCTCCTTTGATATAATTAATGATCTTAACAACCAGGATTGTTATATTAAGAATTCCTTCTCAACCCATCAAGTACCATGGTCATCAAACTTGTTATGAACATCCTTTGGACCTAGGTATTGAATATTAGCCCAGGTTGCTGAGAAACGGAATCCAGAATAGGGAAATATTTCCTGTATTACTTTCGATGAGAATATACCATAATTGCTTAAATATTGTATCCAGGTGAGGAATCAGGCTTTCTGGCCATCAGGTATGCTCACCTGGCATAAAGTGCATGTGTGCTTATTGTATGATGACACTTGTATGGAGGTAATCACCAGAAAAAAACTGCATGGTGGAGATGACAATTAATACTGAACCCCAAAATACCATCGGGGGTATATTGGTGGCTCCCATAGACAATACATCTACTATAGACCTGTCTGGTGCCATCTACACTCTTAAAGATTGCATACTTTCCAGTATCATGTGTGGGGGGGACAGAAATGGGGTTTGAAACACCACCTGTAAAAGCCCTCATGCAAGATCAATCCAACAGTTAGCAGGGACAACAACTGAGTGTTGGACCAGGACCTGCGCTGGTTCCAACAGAGGGTCAAGGAGGCGATATTCATTACTGCCTCCAGACCAACCTCAACATGGCCAAGTATTGCAATGCAATCCATTATCCCCCACCAATAAAGATTTCTTTATTTACAAAGTTGTACACCTATCTCAGGATCAACATATTGTAAAGAAAGTATCGTGATACAGAATAGGGAACATTTTCCAATGATTATCATCAGAGGTCAAATTAAAGATCACACTGACTTTTGTTTGGAACAGCAAATTCTGTCCTCTTGGGATATCTGCATACCAAATTTGGTTACTCGAGTAGAATTAAAATCAGAAAGATCAGCTTTGGAAAACATTTACAATGACTGAGGTCAAAGCATATATCACAGTGACCTTCTTTTAATAAAATATACTCTGCCATCAAAAGATAATCATGCATACTAGATTTGGATAATTCAGGTGAAATAGTATAGGATATATGACAAGTAAAAACAAGAGGCCCAGTGGGCCTGTATCACTCACCTGAATGTGTTTAAAATAATTGGTATGAAGTAAAGATATAACACTCAATGGTAGGTGCTGAAAGTACTATGAAATTTCAGAAAGATCCATCCAATACTTGAGAAATAGCAAGAACAAACTTCAAACAGAGCCCCACCCCTATGCCCCTAGGGGGGTCATACCCTCTGTTTATACAAAAAGTCCCCTTGGCCCAAGGATGCTCCAGACTAAATTAGGATAAAATCCCTTAATCCCTATGGTAGATTAGAGGATTTTAAAGGTTTTACCTATAATTCCCCTATTGGGCCCCGCCTCTCTGCTTCCAGGGGGGTTAGACACACCATTTATGCAAAATTGGTTCCCCTTCACCAAAGGATGCTTCATACCGAATTTGGACAAAATCCTGTCATACGTACAGAAGAAGAAGGTTTTTGAAGAATTTGCTATGTTTTCCCTAATGGGCCCTGCCAATCTGCCCCCAGGGGGGGCCAAACTCACTGTTTATACAAAATTGAGTCCCTTTTGCCCAAGATCCTCCAGACCAAATTTGGAAGAAATCCCTTCATCCCTATGGTAGAAGAAGGATTTTAAAGATTTACTTCTATTTCCCATATTGGGCCCCGTCCTTCTGCCCCCTTGGAGACCACACCCACTGCTTATACAAAATTGAGTCCCCTTGGCCATAGGATCCTCCAGACCAAATTAGGATAAAATCCCTTAATCCCGATGTTCGAAGAAGGATTTTAAAAGTTTTACCTTTATTTCCCCTATTGGGCCTGCCCCTCAGGTCCCATGGGGCGCCACACCCACCGTTTATACAAAATTTGTTCCCCTTTACCCAAGGATACTCCACACCAAATATGGACCAAATCCTTTCATTCCGACAGAATAAGAAGGATTTTAAAGAATAATTTGCTATGCTTCCCCTATTTGGCCCGCCCCTAAGGCCCCTGGGGGGTCAGACCCACGGTTTATACGGAATTGGTTCCTCTTCACCCAAGGATGCTTCAGACCAAATATGGAACAAATCCTTTCATTCCTACAGAAGAACAAGGATTTTAAAGAATTTGCTATATTTCCCCTATTGGGCCCCGCCCCTCAGCCCCAAAGGGGGGCCACACCCACCGTTTATGCAAAATTTGTTCCCCTTTACCCAAGGATGACCCACACCAAATATGGACCAAATACTTTCATTCCTACAGAAGAAGAAGGATTTTAAAGAATAATTTGCTATGTTTCCCCTATTAGGCCTCGCCCCTCAGGCCCCTGGGGGACCAGACCCACAGTTTATACAAAATTGGTTCATCTTCCCCTAAGGATGCTTCTGACCAAATATGGAACAAATCCTTTCATTCCTTCAGAAGGAGAAAGATTTTAAAGAATTTGCTATATTTCCCCTATTGGGCCCCGCCCCTCAGCCCCCAGGTGGGCCACACCCACCATTTAAACAAAATTGGTTCCCCTTCCCCCAAAGATGCTTCGGGCAGGTGAGCTAAAAATCAAAGGTTAAGGTTAGAGCATAAGTCAAAGGGACCTACTTCTTGACTGTGCACTTCGCCATCCTTCGATATACTTTCAGGTGAAATGGTAAAGAGGATATGCCCAGAGAATAACAGGACAAATTCAAAGATCACGGCGACCTTCTCAAACTTCAACATTGTACTTGCATATTACCAAATCTTGTTGTTTTCAAAGGTTGAGGTTAAAGATCAAACCATAGGTCACAGTGACCTACTTTTCGTACCTCCAACTCAATCATTCTGAGACGTACTTGCATGTCAAATCTGATTACCTGGTACTCCAATTTAAAATAGTACATAAGATCCTGTTCTGGGAAAATTTTGCTGCATATATATATATATACATTAATCTTCGTTTATTTTGTTCTTCCCAACAACAGTACAGTACACGAATACATGTGAAAGGCGAAATTAATACTTGGCAAACAAGGATTTTATCGGCAAAGGGCACATATTTGATTGGGCAAAAGTTTCCTGGTATATGCCTTGGTCAAGCTTTTTTCAAATGTTGAAGTCAAAAGGTCAAACCATAATTCACAGAACTTGATACCAAATCTGGTACCCCAGCTGAAATTGCATAAAAGATATGCCCCGGACAAAATCTTTCAACATATGGATGGACAGTGTGAAAACCTGTAGTCCCTACCCTCTTTTCCACCCCAGGAACAAGTGGGAGACTAACAAGGATAGATTATATCACATCCTGTCTGCTGCCTATGCCGTCTTTGTTCAGTCATAGCTTGGGAATATTCCCTAGCAAGGTGACTGAACACCACTAAGCCTGTCCCCCTGTCAGTAGGCTTGAAGAAGGCTGTCAGACAGCATCCTCAATATCCAGGGGTTACATTCACTTTCGCTCTCTTCACCCCTGGAATATGTCATAGCAAAATTGAAGGCTCAATGCACCACCTAGTGGATGGGAGCAGAAGAGTAGTTTCGAAAAGTGTCTCGCGATTGCGTAGTGGTAAAAATGACTGGCTTTGAAGTTGGGTGTTGCTCCTCTGTATTCTTCCACGGTCAGGTTTCAGTCTGGCGATTGGTCAGGTTTTTATATCCGGAGACCAATCAAACCACTATCTTTGTGCCTTCGATTTTGCTATGACATATCCCAGGGGTGCAGATAGCGTAAGTGAGGAAAAATCCTTGGACTATCGAGGATGTCGGATAGTAACCAAAGGCTACCCTATATGAAGATTAAAGTCGTATGTAATTTTTTTGCTCTAGTCATTTAGAA
Source organism: Mizuhopecten yessoensis (assembly GCF_002113885.1). Taxonomy (NCBI): domain Eukaryota; kingdom Metazoa; phylum Mollusca; class Bivalvia; order Pectinida; family Pectinidae; genus Mizuhopecten; species Mizuhopecten yessoensis. Next base: position 428,218 of record NW_018408904.1, on the reverse strand, counting down.
AAAATTATCAAATTTGAAACATTTAATGAAAGTAATAATCCTCATGGTGAAAGTCATAGTATAACAAATCTTATTATAGTTAGGTGTTTACTTTATCACTGTTGTCCTCACTGTGAAGTCAAGTTATGGTCCAAGCATAGAATCTAATGCAAGATAAAAATTCACAGGTGTGACAATAGATGGATATAAAATAACAAAATAAATGACTGCATACAGGTATGTACTTTCATATTTTTTTTAATTTCTGTCCTTAAAAATGAAATGATCAACACAATAAACATTAAGCACCAGTCGTAATAGAAACAATTTGCCTCCTATATTCAACATTTGAACAAAACATTAACCACAATTTTCCCAAATATTTCCTAAAAATGCAAAAATAACAAATATTTGTATGTTCTACGAATCCACCAATTACATTTATGTGTTTTACAAATATGAAAGAGTCATACATTAAAATTTTATCTTTCACAATTTTCGAAGGTAAATTGCTTGTTGGAGATTGTGCTGGTTCTCCAGTCAAACACTGACAAGATTTCGGTTCAGTTTGATCAAAATGCAGATCATGATAATGGAATATTTAGCAAATCAATTTAAAGCTAACATCAGGTATTTTGATGAATTGCTGTTCTGGGTGATCATGATCACGGTAAGTCTATGTTTTCCAGCTGGGGACATTTTGTTTTCTTTCTGATAATGAGGTCTTGTGATGAAATGAGTTTACACACATATACATCAAATAGGAATTTTATTGAACTTGTCAAATATTGTAATAAGCCATTAAACAAACTATGTGCACCCTATGATATTATTCAATAGGTGTAAGAAAACATTACATGTTAGATGATATGACCACTCTTTCAAGATTTTTGTACATTCCGTATTTTGCAAGTAAGATGAAGCAAACTGGCATCTTCATAAGTAAATTAAAATAAAACAATTTTCTTATTTCACATACCTAAGATTAATTTATTTTTTTAAATAAACTACAATCTAGCACCAATAAAAAACACAATTAAAATAATCTTTGGTTTGTTTTGAGAGCACTGAATCCATCACATTGAAAAACATAAACAACAGATGTTTGCAAAGAATTTCTTTTATGAAACACCCTGGATATGTTGGTACATTAATGTGACTAAAGCATTAAAGAGGCAAAACACATATTCCATGTACATCCTTATCAATAAAGATTATATGTACATCCTTATCAATACAGACTAAATGTACATCCTTATCAATAAAGATTACATATACATCCTTATCAATACAGATTACATGTACATCCTTATCAATACAGCTTACATGTACATCCTTATCAATAAAGATCACATGTACCATGTACATCCTTATCAATACAGATTATATGTACATACTTATCAATACAGACTACATGTACATCCTTATCAATAAAGATTACATATACATCCTTATCAATACAGATTACATGTATATCCTTATCAATACAGACTACATGTACATCCTTATCAATACAGACTACATGTACATCCTTATCAATAAAGATCACATGTACCATGTACATCCTTATCAATAAAGATTATATGTACATCCTTATCAATACAGATTACAGGTACATCCTTATCAATACAGCTTACATGTACATCCTTATCAATAAAGATTACATGTACTATGTACATCCTTATCAATAAAGATTACATGTACATGCTTATCAATAAAGATTACATGTACATCCTTATCAATAAAGATTACATATACATCCTTATCAATACAGATTACATGTATATCCTTATCAATACAGACTACATGTACATCCTTATCAATAAAGATTACATATACATCCTTATCAATACAGATTACATGTACATCCTTATTAATACAGCTTACATGTACATCCTTATCAATAAAGACTACATGTACATCCTTATCAATAAAGATCACATGTACCATGTACATCCTTATCAATAAAGATTACATGTACTATGTACATCCTTATCAATAAAGATTACATGTACATACTTATCAATAAAGATTACATGTACATCCTTATCAATAAAGACTACATGTACATCCTTATCAATAAAGATCACATGTACCATGTACATCCTTATCAATAAAGATTACATGTACTATGTACATCCTTATCAATAAAGATTACATATACATCCTTATCAATACAGATTACATGTATATCCTTATCAATACAGACTACATGTACATCCTTATCAATACAGACTACATGTACATCCTTATCAATACAGAGTACATGTACATCCTTATCAATACAGATTACAGGTACATCCTTATCAATACAGCTTACATGTACATCCTTATCAATAAAGACTACATGTACATCCTTATCAATAAAGATCACATGTACCATGTACATCCTTATCAATAAAGATTATATGTACATCCTTATCAATAAAGATTACATATACATCCTTATCAATACAGATTACATGTACATCCTTATCAATACAGATTATTTATGCAAAATGAAAACTTCCTGAAACTAGTTCCACTACAACATATGAATTACCTATTGCATTACATACCATTTATTCAAGTCCTTTATTCACTAGCATACAATCCTGTACTGAGATTTTCAATATGTAACATATGGATTTATGAACGCAACGTTATCAACAGCTGATCCTGTCAAAAATAAGACAAACATGTTCACATTCAGCACATAGACAAACTACTTAATGTGTCAATTGGGAATACCTTTAGCTACAACTTTAATACTAGCATGGCATTTTTCAAACAAATATAGTACATGTACCATGTTTTTTTGCATTTTGCCCAGGGGCTGTATGATATTTCAAAGGGAAAAATGTCCTGTGCAGGCTATTTGATGAAGTCTGTAATTTGACAGAATTTTCCATTAAATCATAATCAAATTGGGTTGTGTCTAAATTATTATTAACATGCTGAATACTAAATCATTTAAGTAGTAGTGAAACATTCACATTAGCGTTAAACACATCAGAGTTTAAAGCCAAAACATAGTTCTATCTCAAACGATTTGATTTCTTTAACTAGCATATGTCACTAGGATTTGAGGCTTAAATTTAGCAGTTTATTCAAAACGAAAACATGGTTTTAATATATAAAGATTGAAAAAAATAAGGGTGTGTGACCGTAAAAGAATTAAAGCCTTCAAATAAGGTTTATTTATGTTTCATTCATTACATGTATTGAATATCAATAATGGAAATTGGGTTATCTTGACCCTATGTAATTCTTTAGCAAGAATTTTAGATCATATGCTGTTACAATCTAAACAATCATACTACACTGTAAATGATCTCATAAACAAGTAAACATGGTTGGTATGGGTTCACTCAACTCCCTCTTTCTTCCTTATCATTACAAATTTATATGAACAAGATGACAAGAAATGGCATTCTATTTACAATACAGTAATGAAAATATCAGAACATTCATTTACCCATTAAATCATGCAATGAGCCACTACACTTGTAAATAAATACTGACTCTAATGCTAAATCATGAAATATAAATCTTAGAGACATAACATTATTGTTACTACCTCTACAATCAAGCCATTGATCACAGCACTAAACAAATACAGCAGACAACATTTTCACATCAGTTCTCACACAGACTAAAATATCACTAACAAACACCATGCAATATCCACTTGTATTCTAAATTTTTGACAAAATAAAAGTTGAAATAGTTCCACAAATTTTAACTTGGACCATTTAAAAGTATTTATATACATGTATGAAATCAGTATGTTTTCTAATTGTTCAACACCAATTTAGTCAGCACATCGTACATCTATAGAGAAAATGAATACATAAAAATACAAACTTAATAGCTGGAATAGCAGTAACAGTTACATGTACAGCACGTCAACTGGCATATGTTTTCATTGTGGACATTGTACAGGTTTTCATGTAAACACTCCAATATTTTAGGATTTCAATTTCTACTAAGGGTGGAATCAATGACACTACCACCTGTTGATCAGCTGGTTTCTTTTTTCATGCACCAGATTCACATTGCCTGAGCATATAATTTGTGTCAAATTTCACATCATCTAGCAATCACTGCAGCTATATTGAACAAATTTAAATAAACATATAGATTTTTTTTAAATAAACATACTTACGATGTGTTTTTTTATGGTGTATTAATATAAATAATTATTTCCAACATGGTTGATGTCAATGGCATTGTACAGTCAATGGATAAATTTAGCAGATTTTCTTCTGCTACAATTAATTTGTCTCAAGACTAACTCAATTCATCTGTGTGCCAAAGTCTATCTAAGTGTGTCCCATTACTAAATACATAGTGGTTCTAAAAATGTGGGAAAGTCAGGAAAATCATGAGACCAGGACTAAATATTTGTGTCCCCAAACAGTCACTACTTTCACACAATATTTATTTTCCACAATGGCGAAACTCGATTAAACTTTTTGTATGAGCTTTGAAGGATAGCTTTAAAGCTTTTTCATGAGTATTTGGAGAAAACTGAAGTTTAAAGGCAAGTCTGGACAAAATATTTTTTCTCGATATACCAGTATGCTTTGGCCTAGCTACATCAATACAACATAACAATGTAAGAGTGCTTCTATTTCTTCTTACAGTATCAAATGGTCCCAGCAATTTTTAAATCACACATTTGTTTTTTTATGGCTATATTCAAATTTAGATAAACTCAACAAATCTTGTTAATTACAAGGCATTTAACATTACGTAAAAATAGTGTATGTAATACTCGGTAGACTTTCAACAACAGTCCAATAACACTCACAAAATTAATCAAATACACGTACTATTGAAAGCTTTAATGCAAAAGAAGAATGCCATTAACAATAATGAATTCAATATGAATTTAATGTGAATCATCATGTCACACAGAACCACAAAAAATAAAGGACTTTTTCATGGGCAAGCAACAGCTGGCTCAGCATTGTACTAAAACATTAATTTTGTAACTGGATATAAAAAATGCCTGAAACATATCAACATAATATATACATAGTACATGTGTATATATACAAAACATATCAATGAAGGAATACATCATAAATGTATATAAAATAGTGTTTTCAAGAAATTATTATTTCAATAATTTCATGTAAATTGTGTACCTGATCAGTCAGAATATCAAATATACAGACGTGTACATGCGTCACCACATAAAGTAAACCTTGATCCCTCAATTTTCCTGTAAGAACATACATGTTTATATATATACATGAACATGGTTGACTATGACAAAAGCATGTAAAAATGCAATATCCTTAGAATTCTGGGCAAGGACTGAAGAAAATCAGAACATCAACACCTTATAATTATCTTGGCATCAAAAATTAAAGTTCTGCTAATAGTGAATACATGAAACAGAATGTTAGTTTTTTCTTTTTAGTTTAACTGGAAATCACTTTTGTTATAAATACATGTACTAGAGTATACTGTTTAGGTATACAATGGCCCAATGTTTAATATAAAAAGTCAAGACCTATTCTCGCAGAAAACATTTTATCTATGGTACTGTATACTTCAAACTCTCGTGTGAGTAAACCACATCTGAAGCACTGGAGATAATCTATTGTAAGGTTGGTGGCCACAAGGCCCGAAAATTCACGACAGGCTGATATATGCCTGATGTTTCGAAACACTGACATATAACCAGCAATTTCAGGCATTGAAGAAAAGAATCTAGAAATGTCACATGGGAATAAAGCAGCTATATAATACCAAGGTACATATGTACTCCAAAATAATTTAGAATCCTCCAAAGAACTTCTAGTTTCAAATTTTCAATGAGAGCATGACTGCAGCCGAGAAATAATCATTTCTCATTATGACCAGGCCCCCCAGCTTTTCCATTAAAGATCAACAATCTTTCTGGGTAATGAAGTTAGTGTCTAAGCCCAATCTGTTCCATATTATTGTTTTGTTAATTTACAACAAATATCTGTTGACCCATGTGGTTTTATTTGCACCAAAATTATAGCATACATGTAGATATACAGTGAAAACTTAATCACTAACTCAGATCTAGGCAGTCTCAAGTACCGGTAAATCACTGCATTTGGCGTTCCATGCAGGTAAAGACACAACATACACTTTCAACATATATACTCATCTTTTCACAGTAGGTTATATTACAAATCTTACATATACAATACTCTGAGACTCACATGTTGTTTTAATATAACAGGAAGTGGTAATGTTTCAATATTTTTCAAAAACCCTTTCCCATTACAGTTTCTGCTGATACAAGATCTGATTTCCATTCGACAGAGTTGTTTCAGACTTGGAGGGTTGTTGATTTCAGCATCTAATAGCCCTATTATAGCCACATCATTGTCCCCATCCATGACTAAAGCTCTTCTCACACTACGAATCTCCCACAAAGGTATACCTGCACACAACAAAAGTTTGACAATTTCCATTGCTTTGTGCTTTGATGCCCAGAAAAGAGGATTATGTTGTGCGCTTGTGCCACCAATTGGGTATTTCGGACCTTGTAAATTGCTTCCATGGACAATAAGAGTTTTTGTGATAAAAGAGCTGACCCTGTAGGTTAAGGCTGTGAGAAGTGGGGTACGGTTGAACTGGTCGGTTTTATTGACACTAGCACCATTTGAAATCAAATACTCCACTAGGTCTGGCATTTGTTGTCTGCATGCTACCCACAAAGCTGTGTGATTGTAGTTGTCAGCTGCATCGATGTCAGCACCAGCATTTACCAATGCAACCACTCCCTCAAGAAAATGCATTCGGCAGGCTGTAATAATAGGTGGCTCAACACGGTTCAAATGATCTTTGCTGCTTTTGTTTAAGTTCAGATTCTTGCTCTTTTCATAGTGGCGCATCAATAGATTAAAAATATCAAAATGTCTCTTGTAAAGAGACAGTGACAAAGCTGTTGCACCCTTTACTGGTATGTTAAAATCAACGTGTGGATATGATAGAAGGATGTTCCTGGCCTCTTGTGTACTTCCCGAAGCTACTGCCATATACAAATCAAAAACCAAATGCGATTGATTGTATTTGTTAATTGGGTGGAAAGCAGTGGGCAATATGAGATGATTTCCTCTCTCCATTGCTAAAGTAAAATTTCGATCTACAGGTTTTTGCATTTTCATCGATATTTTTTCACTTATTCTGGAATTTCGAAAACGTTACTCCATGATAACATATCCCATAGCACGTTACGATGTTGATGAAATACGTTCTCAGACGATATTCAGCATCCGTCTCCTAAAACACACGGTCGCACAGAAGAACAGAGCGATTATCTATTCACTATCCTTCTTGGACTTTGTGCTCAGCAGAAGTACATATTGCATATTTCTGACCCAAAAACTTGCTTCTTTTTCTTCATTGCAATTTTTGGACGTATTTTACCAACAAGTAAGGTTGCTTCGTCGATGAACTTTCCAGCTTCCCCAACTTCCGGTTTTCTGAGGCCAATGTTACATTGGTTGCGATTGGTGGAAAAGAGTAGACCAATCAAAATACATAGCTTAGTCAGTGCTCGGGTTTTGTATTTCTCAACCAAAACAACATTCCAAAGCACAAATTATATAGGGCCTATATAGCAAAGCAACACGAGTAAAAATGCCGGTTACACTCAGAGCAAAATGCGTCATTGTTGGTACGTATTTAACCATATCCACTAAGAAAATGTCGAAGTTTTTTTTTGTAATATCGTAAATTGATTTGACTTGAATTGAGCAAGCGAGACATCCTCAGTTTTAGTGCAGTAATTTCGATCAAAATGGTGAATTGGATAGGCCTATGTGGAATAACAGTGTAATTTGAATTCTATTTTAGGTGAATGAAAATGGAATAATTTTGGTCCACGTTGTCAGACAGATTATAAGGGTATATTAGGAATATATTATGGATCCTCGCACCACTGCCGTATCGTGTTAATTGAAACTTTTGTTTTTGCCTTTGCCACGACAAAGTAGCTGTTACACCTAGTGAAACTCAATAAGAGTTGTAATAAATGATTCTCAGAGACTGAAGAAACCCAAACTTTCCTCCTTATCAATACAGAGAAGTTGGGGGGAGGGGGGATATTCAAGATACTGAACGGTAAAAAAAATCTATATGAGATTTGTGCTACATTGTAAAACTATGGAAAGCTGTCTCAACAATTAAGGCATATTGAAAGAGGTAGAACTTCCTGTAACACATTTCTTTAGATAGAAATTCTTTACGATAAGATTTGTTAAAATATGGAACAATCATCCAGAGAATGTTGCACCTATCATTAATGCCTGGTTTCCTCTGTACTGGGTTTTAAAAAATAACCTAATGCCTTAATTATAATGGAACAAGCTCTCTGTGAATTATTGATATTAATACACGGGCCTACTTTGCCCTGGCTGCAAGTATAAGGAGGTAAAGCATTCACAAACGGCAAGACAATGTACACAACGTTGGAAATAAAATGAATAAGCTACATTTGTTTGTATATATAATTTACTAGATTTTGCGAAACGGTCTATCAAATTTGAAGGCAATCACAGCTAGTCTGTGCCCACCATCAGTGCTTTCAAAATCAGAATTGATAAAGCTTATCTGAGCAACAGGATTATCAGATTGTGAAAATTTTGTAATGAATTTTATTGTTTCAGGCGATACAACTGTTGGAAAAAGTTCTATCAGCCAGATGTTTCATAGTGATGGGTCTCACTTTGCAAAGAACTACACAATGGTAATAATTTAAAAAAGCTGAACCAATGTCCTGCCTGTACTGCATGCATTTGTTATATGGTCCTATAAATGTAGCAGATATTGGACTGGGCCAATCGATGTTGACTAGATAGCTCAATTGGTAGAGCGTTAGACTAGTAATTTGGTTTGGTTTGGTTTGGTTTATTTTTGTTAAGCATCATTAACAGCTAAGGTCATTTAAGGACGTGCCTCCATGTGTGTAGTGTATGTAGCTTGTGTGTGTGCAGGAGACAGGGTATGTTGTGTGCTTGCCTCCTTGTGTGTGATAGTCAGATCTGATGCTGACTTTATATTGCTATCTCACTGAAACACAATGCCGAAGGCAACCAGCACAGCATTTCGTCCGGTCACATTATACTGACAACAGGTAAACCAGAGGACCCGGGTACAAATCCTAGCAGAGGCATTTAAAAAATAATGACCTCTAGCTGTTACATTGTCCTCTACAACTCAAGACAAGTTCTTTCCTAGAGGGGGAGTATGTCACTCTGGTAAAATACTGGCCGCTTCCTACGGACTGCGCTAGGGAGAATTTCTCCTTTGCTCACTTGGTAGAGCGTAAGACTAATAAAGCACAGGTCCCTTGTTCGGCTCCTAGCGTAGGTATTGAAAAATACTAACTTCCGTTACATAAACAAAATGTATAATGATGATATCTTAGTTTAGTATCTTAAGTTATTGCATTCTAGAGATTTCAGTACCCAAGAATATCAAGAAAATCTTAGAATATATCTCAATAACTTTGGGAGTACTGAAATGTCATACACAAGTGCTGAAACATCTTGGTACTGAAACAAATGTCTTGTGGAAGCTTCTCAGTGCATTTGTTGTCACTTTTGAGTGGTAGTCCTAGCCTATTTCATAACAACAATGGAAGAAACATCATACACTGTAAATTAGAAGGCAAACATTACTGGTAAGCATACTTTGTGGCATATGTACTCCTATGACCTAAGCTGTGGCAAGGATGTAAAACCTCTAACCAAAAGTCTGCCTCAAAACGGAAAATGAATATACCATGGGTAGTAGGACAATATTGCAAAACTGCATTTTTTATTAGTTTTTGCGTTGATCTACGTCATAGCAGACCATTCAAAGACACATACTGAATCTCTGCAATCCCGTGAGGACAACTCTGGCTGCTGATGAAAAAAATTGGGTATTCATTCACTAGTCATGTTCTTCTTACCTGCTATGACAGTGGCATCACAATTGATTAGGTACTCATAGATTCTAAGTAACAAATATTAATACATGTATTATAAATGGTGTATTGAAAAAAAAAGTATTTTCATATAAAATAACCAAGGTTCCAACTCATACTTAAAAATATAGATTTCTCTTTTTTCAACACCTTATCTATCCTCATTCAAAAAATTCATGTTGAAAATGTAGAATTGGAACAAACATTTTGGAAATATATAAATATCAACATGCATCTTCTGTCATGGGCTAGCCTTTCTTGTCAGATTATTTTTCAATTTTCACTTAAAGGATAATTTGACATTTTAATGTGACACATTAAAGTCTATTGATTCATAGAAACAAACATATAATTACTTAAGCATACCTTTTGAAAAGTATTACTCATAAGAACCCATTCCTGACACGAGTCAGCCATCCCACCTATGAAGTATGTATTTGGTACACATTTTTTGTGGTTGGCAGTGATGTAGCACAATGCAAAAACCTCATTTTATACTTCTTTTTAAGTGATCCAGATAGTTCATATAGGAAAGAGTTTTTGATTGATATATTGTTTACATGTATACATGTCACGTGTGAAACTGGTACAATGTGACAAGGGCATGTTTAGCCCACCTTTATCAAATAGTACTTAAGAAAAAATAATTCAACAGATCTTTCTCAAATTTCATATGGAGGTTACCCTTGCTCCTAAATTGTGCATGTTTCATTTTGGGACTGATAGGGAAAATAAAATGGTCACCACTGTTCAGACAGCCACTGGTTTTGAGAGTTCAAGTTTTTTGTCATTATTTTTAAAGAAGTAAATAATGAACAATGACCTCACTTTGAAAAGACACTCTCAAATCCAGCATTACAGATTTTTTTTATTAAAAGTTACCACAAGATGAAGGGAAAATTAACAATCAAACTGACGTAGAACAAATGAAGATCTTACGATGTAAGGTGCCAAGATCCCACTTGTAAAATTACTGACCTACTTTGCCTTACATCCCTCCCACTATTTCTAAGCTTTTTCTTCAAGTTGGTAAATATAGACTTTAGATATTTTATGTAGCACAACCAGAAAAACGTTTATATGTGACATTTCGATGTCATCTTGGTCAAATGGCCAGTGAACTGTATGTATACATGTACAAAAAGGTGTAAAATATGTACGAGTAGGTTATATGAATATTGACATTGGCTATTGTAAAAGTGTGTGTACACTGAGTTGTTTTGTATGAAATAACAAATCAAATCCACAAATGAATTCTGCTGTACAAAAGGTGTAAAATATGTTCATGTTGGTAATATAAAATCTAGGTAGATTCAGTTACATCAATTTGATCTTACTTACTAATACATTTTGTATTTCTTTTACATGCTTATATGCTTCTCTGGTCATTTCTCTGAGGATACTACATGTAGTTGGTTGAATGAAAACAGTCTGAATTTGAGTGAATTTTAAGACAATGAATGGTGTTGTATACATCATTGTAAGACTTTTGTTTTATTTTTATTGTGTCGGTGATCGTAAATTAGATTGTTATCTTTTCAGACTGCTGGTGTCGAGCTGCTGGTAAAATCAGTCAATATTCCAGAAACAAGAGATTCAGTGGTAGGCACTGTAATTCTATCAGCTGTTACAAGTACATTTAACGATAATGGACCAGTGTAATATAAAATGGCTGGATTTTGTAATTTGGTCTCAGCCTTGTGAAGGTGTTGTTAGTGTTATTGTATCAGGCGTCGGTACAAAGATACTACAATGTAAAAACTACAAGATGTGATTAACTGTATCATTATATAATTTCCTTATGTAAATACTAAGATGATTTCAACATCAAATACAGATTTCAAATTATGAGAACTAAAGGTTTTCAGTGGTACATTGTAGTTGCATTGAGTGTACATTTTCTGTGTTTTACAGGAGCTGTTTTTGTATGACTCTGCTGGAAAAGAAATCTTTTCCGATTATGTCAAGAAATTTGTAAGTTGTGAAATTTTAAATACCAACATGTCTTTTTTTCTTTTGTTGAAATTTCTGTTCTTTTTAATGTAACACAATAAATACCTAGCATTTTCTCAAATTGTATACGTTAATATCCTATTAAAAATACAGTTTAGTGATACATGAAACAAATCATGTATTTATACACATGCAGAGAGGTTGACAAGGTTGTGTGATAACGATTGTAGAGCACAGGGTTTTCACTACCACAATACATTTGTAATGTTTCAACTACAGTAATATTTCCCATTTAATTTCAAAATTTCCTGCAGGAAAGAGTATATAGCTAGCTAGTTGAGGGAAATCCCCGATAATTCAAGATAGCTGCTTGAGAATTTTTCTTACGTTTTTATAATTTAGATGCCTGAAAAAATCCTGATTCCTGATCTTGAAAACATAATTTCTCATCATCAGATTGGAATTTTCTCAAGACTGTAAATAACTGATGTTACTGGTGGGATAATGTCTCCGATCAAAAGATATCAGAGCTATGCTTTAATTCTCAAACTTTACAAATTTATACTAACTATTTTCTCCTCAAAATATTTTATTATAAATCTGATTCATTAAAGTAACATTTAAAAAAAAATATGATCTTTTGTGACAATACTACAGAAGCTCTGACTGTCGTGGGAAGGTAATTGTATTCCATATTCCATATTGTTACCACGCTGTGACTATGAATAATCATTGGACCAAACCATCCATCAATATTGTATATCTGTGCACCTCATCATTTGCCTATAATAATATTCTAATGTCTTAATGGTTGTATTCTATGTTATTTTACTTGAAGTGGGACCACCCCAGTGTCATCATCATTGTTTTTGATGTGACAAGTGAGACATCTTTCTCAAGTTGTGCTAAATGGTTAGAACGCGTCCGGTCAGAGAAGCCAGATGTTCACATGCCAGGTAAATCTGTCACATTTAAATGATGCATGTATGTATGAGTTAGACTGTTTCCTATCTTATAAATTCCTTGTTTATTGTTTTTCATGTTATTATCAGTACTTCTATATTTCAATATACTGCCATTGTAAATATGAATGCATTTTCACCAATATTCACACATGTGGATGTCTAATTACAAAAGACATTTAATTGACCATGATTTCCTCGCTTGGTTTCCTGAAGTTAAGTCCGAGACAAAAGAAGGTTGAAGTTTCATCAACATTATCAGAATGAAGTGCCTACAGTCAAGATGTTGCCTTATACATGTCTACCATTTTGTTAAATATTTTCATTAAATAGTGCTTTTTAGCTCATCTGGCCAGAAGCATGCTGGGATGAAGGGCTACCAAGTTTGTTCAAATGAATGACCTTGACAAATATTCAAGGTCACAGGGGTCAATTGTCTTAAAAAATCTTTAAACAACTTCCTCTGAATAACAAAGAGGCCTAGGATAATGATATTTAACCATTAACATGTTAGGATGAAGGACTACCAAGTTTGTTAAAATGAATGACCTTGACAAATACTCAAGGTCACAGGAGTCAAATATGTTCAAAACATTTAAACAACTTCTTCTGTATAACCAAAAGGCCTAGGGTGCTGAAATTTGGCCAGTAACATGCTGGGATGAAAGACTAGCAAGTTTGTTCAAATAAATGACCTTGAATTATATTCAAGGTCACAGGGGTCAAATATGTACAACACATTTAAACAACATCTTCTGAATAACCAAGAGGCCTAGGGTGATGATATTTAGCCAATAAAATGCTGGGATGAAGGGCTACCAAGTTTGTTCAAATAAATGACCTTGACTTATATACAAGGTCACATGGGTCAAATATGTTTAAATCTTTAAACAACTTCCTCTGAATAACCAAAAGGTCTAGGGTGATGATATTTGGCCAGTAACATGCTTGGATGAAGGGCTATCAAGTTTGTTCAAATGAATGACCTTGACTTATATTCAAGGTCACAGGGGTCAAATATGTTTCAAACCTTTGAATGACTTCTTAATCCGGTGTAATGATATTTTGCTAAAAGCATGCTGGGTTTGAAGACTATAAACTCTGTTCAACCTAATGTCCTTGTTTAACATTCAAGGTCACAGGCGTCATATGTTTTAATCTTTTAGTAAGTTTTTATGAATCAAACACTGATATTCTGCCTGTAGTTGAATTTTTGTCCACTTTTAAGATTACAAGTGTGAGATTAAAACCAGGTGAGCGATTCAGGCCCATTGGGCCTCTTGTTTATTGTTTGCTCAAGGGATAAATGTCTACAAAATTCATTGCCTACATACAGATTCTGTAAATTCAGCTATTCATTTAATCACCATTACACATTCATAATGTTTTCGTTGCATCACATTCTTTTAATTTGGTGTCAAGACACCATTATACACTAGATCTGCAGTAAATGAAGGCCTATGTTTATTCTGAAGCCAACATCTGTTCCTGTCTTTAGAAAAATCTGCCAGAATTTGTACATTTTTAACGGTAACCATGTACCGTAAAAACCCATGTAATTTGCGCACTTTTTTTTCAGAAATTTAATACCCAAAGTTGGGGGTGCGTAAAATACACAGGTATAGAAAATTTCAAGTTTTTTTCAGGAAAAGATCGACGATTCTGAGAGATCGCCATCTTGGATTATGTCCCTTGGTACACGGAACTCTAAGACAAATGACGATCAACAAATTTATTTATGTCAAACATTAATAAAAGATACATAATGTGTTGTTATGTGAGTTTATGTGAAAAGTATTAATAAATAGGTAACCGTTAACAAAAAAAGTTTAGCCAAATTCCTATGCCAGAGAATCGCCGATCAACTTACGACATTACGTTTCGACATCTCGGTGCGTTTCCCCATACTATTACGAAAATGTAGTTGTTCAATTTAAGCTCCGTTCCATGTAAGTTCTGTAAGGTTTTTTCAAATCGCCTATGCGTATACGTATAGCATGTTTTTTTTCCGGCTCACTTTCATGTTGATCTCGCGTCTAACATTACGTAAACACGTGATTGATAATAACCTCGTGAATTATTTCAATATTTATTAAATGAAGCATCGTAAAAATAGTCTGCGTTAACTATTTTTTTCCTTGGAGTAGATTTGAAGAGGATGTATTGATTGTCCACGCTTCTAGCATAAACATATTATTTATAATCCCTTTTCAGTCAAATCAGTCTGTAGTTATGACAATGCAGTAGGGCTTCGTAATTCACGCCACGTGTTGGTGAGTGAAAACAAAAACAACACGGTCCGTCTGCAAATCATTTCAATTAGTAGAGCTATTGTTAACGGGTAATCATAGAGACAGTGTTAGCTCATTACACAGGTGCGCAAATTACATGGGTTTTTACAGTAGTTTGGAACTTACAATTTAAGGTAATTTTAGAAATAAAATAAAAAAATAGAGCTGTCCCAGAAGTCGGCAACATTTTTTCAAGTAATCTAAAAAAGCTGAATAGATCTATATTTCCCATCAAGAAATTGGTTTAGTCCAAGAAAGTGTCAACCTACAAACAAATGGCTTTAAATGAACTGTCATCACTTAATTATTTTTTGAATGTCAGTCTACCTAATTTCAAATACACAACCTAACACAATTTAAATGAGTACATGGATTACCTCCCTTGGTTAATTAAGATTGTTTTCACAATATATATATACATGTATATGCGTTGCTGGAATAAATTCTTAATAGGCAATTCATCCATATTACATAAAAAACATACTTGAAAATAATTTGTCATTCTAAATTTATTTTCTATATTTTGATGTTACATTTCATTTACTGCATATACAGTTAGGCACAATGGTGTCTTGATCACAAGTTGAAAGACACTGTTTGATGTGCGAAAAATAGTACAATGGCATTCATGAAGCATAGTTTTGAATAACTACCTGGGACATTTCTCTGTATGTATGCCATGAATTTTATTGCCTTTGTGTTGACGTTTATTAGACAAAATAAAAATGCATTGATTAAAAAAGATATTTTACAAAATTTGTTTCATTCCTTTTCTTACTTTGTTAAAGGTAGATGTGTATACCTATTTCTTGCCTTATAGTTTGACCACATGGATAGAACATCAATGTCATGTGGTCAGACAAACATGGTTATAATGATTTTACAGAAGGGAGATAACTAGTATTGGCATACTATGTTTGGTAAGGGTTATTCCAGATATTCCAGGTTTATCATCGTTTACTGAGTCATTCATTCACATATGAAATGTTCTTTTTCACAGGAGTTCTCATAGGAAACAAAATTGACTTGGAACAGAGACAAGTGATCAGTCCAAAGGCTGCCACACACTTCGCGGAATCCAATGGCCTGAAATATTTTGAGTGTTCCTCAGTAAGTAAATTTATTCTATCAAATATCAAAATTTCAATGTATATTGTGTATACATATACACAATATTATATTAAAGTAATAAGATCTTAATGTATTTCTAACTTAAATGTTTTTTTATTACATTTAATCTTAATGTATTTCTAACTTAAAATGATTATTTATTACATTTAATCTTAATTTTCTTCTTTAAACTATGTTATAAATGCATTAATTTCATTTAGAAAAAAATACATAAAATTTTGTCGATCTTAGATTGTCTTTGTTTATTCTTTTACAGAAAGAGTTCCAAAATGTGGAAGCCCCATTCTACTACTTAGCCAATGAATTTTACAAACTTTACCAAGAACGTGTTGAACATTTCAAGACTCTATCATGATAGACCTTGATTTTATATGAAAGACTGAATTATTCTATACACATTCCTCCGTCCATCTAGTATACAGATATTTTTTGTCTAATTAAAACTTGTATATTTTAACATCAGTTTTCTTGTTATCGTTTTGAAGATAAAAATACAAAAGAGTTACATACCGATCAGAGATTTCAGAGCTTCATGTCTGTCTTTTTGTTTTTATGAACTTGAAGCAATCACAATAAAAGGATGTGTTACAAACAGAATTGTTTTCCTTCCAAATTGAGCTGTATCCATGACTATTAAAGCTATTCGCTTGTTAAATATTCATATTTTTTTGGCGAAAAAAATGTATTTGGAAAATTTAAAAAAATGTGGTCTGTAATACCTGTTGTGCAAAAGGAGACTAGTGACTTGAATTATAATAACATTTTAAAATCTTGTTCTGATCTGTAAAATGTGTTTACTGTGTGTAAGATGTTTTCTTTAAATATCCTATGATAAATATGTACATGAACTTGACATGTTTCTTTCATGCAATGGACTTAATATCATAACTAGACAACACCAACAAACCTACAACTGTTGAGAATGAGGAGTGACTCCAAGCATAATTAGCCATTATTGCCTACAGCACAGCATCAACAGACAAGAACAAAACCTAAATTAAAAGTCAATACAAAAAGACAGGAACTGAGGAGAGAAAAAGGATAGCCCAAAAATTCCAGAATATCAACCAGTGCCATGTCAATGAGAAATTACAATTCAGTCTTATGTTATATGATTTTTTCATGGAAGCAAAAGCGATATCAAAGCTTTGGGCTCCATATACTATCCATGTGTCAATAGAAACTTTAAGCAGTAAATCTCTATGGGGAGCCTCCCTTCAGTTTTTAGCTCACCTGCCCGAAGGGCAAGTGAGCTTATGCCATGGTGCGGCGTCCGGCGTCCATCAACTTTTCCTAAATATCGCTACTCGTCATAAACGACTGAGCAGATTTTGACCAAAGGGGTCCAATAGGGGAAATAGGGGAAGGGGAATACATTTTGTATAAATGGTGGGTCTGGCACCCCTGGGGGCTGAGGGGCGGGGTCCAATAGGGGAAATATAGCAAATTCTTTAAAATCCTTCTTCCTCTGTAGGAATGAAAGGATTTGTTCTATATTTGGTCTGAAGCATCCTTGGGGAAAGGGGAACCAATTTTGTATAAACCGGGGTCTGGCCCCCAAGGGGCCTGAGGGGCGGGGCCCAATAGGGAACACATAGTAAATTCTTCAAAATCCTTCTTTTTCTGTAGGATTGAAAGGATTTGTTCCATATTTAGTCTGAAGCATCCTTGGGTAAAGGGGAACCAATTTTGTATAAACTGGGGGTCTGGCCCCTGAGGGGCAGGGCCCAATAGGGGTAATATAGCAAATTCTTTAAAATCCTTCTTCTTCTGAAGGAATGAAAGGATTTGTTCCATATTTGGTCTGAAGCATCCTTTGGTGAAGGGGAACCAATTTTTGTATAAATCATGGGTTTGGCCCCATAGGGGCCTGAGCGACGGGCCCAATAGGGGTAACAAAGCAAATTCTTTAAAATCCTTCTTCTGTAGGAATGAAAGGATTTGTTCCATATTTGGTCTGAAGCATTCTTCAGTAAAGGGGGACCTGAGGGGCGGGGCCAAAAGGGGACAATTGCGCTATATTGATTTAAGCGACTTCTTCTCTGGAACTAAGAGATGGATATCAACCATATTTAACCGGAAGCATCCTTGGTAGTGGAGATTCAAAATTGTACAAATGGTTGGGCTGACCCCCCACCGTGCTAAGGGTGGGGCCAAAAAAAGTTTATTACTTGGAAATGGTTGAGATCCCCATGGTATAGCCATATATACAATTGTGGAGTATAAAGAGAAGCATGCACATTTGCTTCCAGGATGGTCTAGGGTCTGGCCCAACCCTTTGATACATAGTCCCAGAGTCACAGCTTGGAAACAATTGGGATCCCCACCCCATAACCATACATTAAATTGTTGGGCATGAACAATCTAATACAGACATACTACAAGAATTGGCATTGGGGTCTGGCATATTCCCTTGGATCTCATTTAGAGAATATTTTGCCATGATTGCTTATATACCCAGGTGAGTGATTCAGGCCCTCTGGGCCTCTTGTTATCTTCAATATATGGCAGAAAACATCAAGAAATATGGAGACAATGCCATAACATCAAGACAGGACAAGAAAGGAAATCAGTTGATAAGTTGATAAATAACTCTAGCAAACTAGACCTGGACTCCTTACCACATGCATATCCCATCATGCTAACACTGGTCATGTCAAAATCCAGGATAATGTGTGGGTCGCCATCGCTCATCAAATTGTCACGTTCATCATTTGTTCTTTGGTGGTGAGTCAACTATTCTATATGTAGATGTCAAAGTATGAAGTTAAAGAAGTTTTGGATAGTGGTAGTTTTGTTTTTTTAATAATTAAAAAAAAATCTAAAAAGCAAGAAAGGGTCTACCATATAAACTGGTTTACTGCACCATTTTGTCCATTAAGGACTCATCAGTCATAGAGACATATAAAGCCAATTCATGCATTTCTGATTATGTAGAAATATATCAATTTACAACCTTTGACTAAAAGAGATGATTAATTCTAAAGCAAGTGTTTTGTGTCAATTATGGGAGTGACCGCTAACCAGCAGTCAACTATCGTGTGGCGTACAATATAATTAGTAGAATTGAGGATTGGTTGTATGATTTGATTTAGCGCCCTATTAACAGTTATGGTCAAGACGAGCTTCTGTGTGTGTAATGCATGCTTGTGTGCTGGGAGCGGTATGTTAGTTTATTAGTTTCCGTGCGAAACTGATACCGACTTTTATGTTACCTCACTTACATACCATTCCAAAGAAACCAAGCACAGTACTTCAGCGGAATTCACACTGACGATCGGTGCCAGTCCTTACCGCTACCTATTTTAAGTTGAACAGAAAGCAGCAAGTACCAAAACTAGTACACCGACAGGTCAGTAAGGGCCCGTCTTGTGGCAATATATATCCCATAATCATCAAGAAGCAATCTGCCTATATAACTGAGCTTGACGTTTGACATTTTGACTTCAAAAAGAATCGCAAGGAAGCAAAATATACATTTTACATGTACTACAATGTGAGTCTTGTTTCCTTCCACCTCCATATTTGCTGGGCTAACAGAAATGTAAATACCGGTGCAATAACCATTTGTTAGCTTTGATTTGTTTTATTTCACCTTCAATACCTCCTCCATCAAGAGTAAGGGTCAAAGTCAGAGATCCACTTTGTCTTTGACCTTTGTACCCAAATCATCTTGACCTTTAACCCAGTGACCCTGCTCTTTGGTCATTTTACTTTTTCTTTAATTCCGACCAACTTTGCTTCATAATGTCCTAACAAAATGTTCATC
This sequence comes from Mizuhopecten yessoensis, assembly GCF_002113885.1. Classification (NCBI taxonomy): domain Eukaryota; kingdom Metazoa; phylum Mollusca; class Bivalvia; order Pectinida; family Pectinidae; genus Mizuhopecten; species Mizuhopecten yessoensis. The sequence continues at coordinate 408,184 of NW_018408904.1, read as the reverse complement.
AGTGAAAAGATACAAAATTTGACCTTGACCTTTGGTCAAATGACTCCGTGTTTATTCCGACCAAGATTGCTTCAAAGTGTCATAACGAAATGTTCACCAGTGAAAAGACACTTAATTTGACCTTCACCTTTAACCCAGTGACCTTCACCTTAAGTCAGTTGACTCTTTGTTAAATTTAGACTAACTTTTCTTCATGATGTCATAACAAAATGATCATCAGGGAAAAGAAACAAAATTTGACCTTGACCTCTGACCTGGTGACCTAGGCCTTTTGTCAATTGACTCCTTGTTTAGTTCTGATCAACATTGCTTCATAATGTCATAACAAAATGTTCATCACTGATAAGATGCAAAATTTGACATTGACCTTTGAACCGTATGATCTTGACCTTTGGTCAATCGACTTTTTACCTCAGTGTGTCTCTTTGTTTAATTCCGACTTAGCGTTTGTCCATTCTCGAGTAGCTCTGGTAAATATTCAGGTTCATGTGAATACATTTCCATTTCCAATGAAGTCCGAACGCAATATAATTAGTGTAATATCACTGATATTAGAGGATATTTACGTGTTTACCAAGAGAATGTAGATGTATTATTAAAAGGCATCTTTGTCAATGTCCATGCTTATATGAACACAAGTCGGGTACAATATATTTACATTGAAGTGGATGTAACCAATATGCGTTCATGCCTGCATGAACATTGAAAGTAACGCCATTCAATCGCTACAGTAGCACGCAAGTGAAATCAAACGTCACCAGCTGCATGATAAAAACAAACCCAGATAATCTCAAAGTGAAGCTGTCTTTGGGAAAATTTCTATAATATAATATTGATGGGGAAATAATATCAAACAATCCGATTCCCATAGGGGAGAGTGAGCTACAGTTTGTCGTTGTTAAAAACAGAATTTAATACAAGTTCACACAACGTCCTTCAAGCAGCAAGGGCTATATATACATTTTGATGAAATAAAAAAAACATGTTTGGACTGAAATCTTGAACTACGTACTTCATTAGGTGAATTTCAAGCAATTTCATGTTGTAAGCATATGGGAATAGAAACCTATGCAATCCCTTTTTGGAACCGTTAGCAATACCATGGCAGTTGTGAGTCAAAAGAAATGAAGTGCCACTAGGAACATCATGAGCTGAACATGTCTTTTGGATTATCTAAAAACTGAAAGTCTGTCTAATGTTTATATTTAATGTGAGGAGTTAATTTTGAATAGGAAGATGATTTACATGGTGATTTAGATGTAATGACAATTTCTCGATTCCCTGCAGAAATATCGGGATAACTAACCGACTAGGTATCGTGACATGTATACCGTGGCGCCGAGTCGTAAACCTGAAAAAAATCTCCCATTTCCTGGAAATGATGACCACGGTAGTGTATCTGACTCCTCATCATAAGATAAACGCATCAGCTTTCACCATACCATAAGATAAGTGTAGTGTAGATACTTAACTTGATGGATATGTACTTTACTTTGTTAGCTGACCTGGTAATAAGAACCCAGTTCAGCTTATGCGGCGGTCTAACATTTTTTAATTTTAACGACATTTTCTCCAAAACCATTGAACAGAATTCAAACAAATTCTAGTAGTAGCATACCTTATCCAGTGATACAAATAAAGGGGTTGGCCCTTATTTAGTGCTGAAGGCAGAGGTTAAAAAAGCAGGTTTGTTTAAGATGATAATTACTTTCTTACCAATTGGCAGTTTCAATAAAATTGTGTTGGCAGCCCATGATAAAAGTTATACAAATAAATGGACCACATTCGCTGATTTAATTAAACAGCTCCCCCAAACAATTTGGCATGTTTCAACCAAATTATGTTCGTAGTATTCTTAGTCCATGGGGATCAGAATTTATACTTATAAAGGATCTAACTTTCTTGGGGAGAGATTGAATTGGTATATTTACTGAAAACGACACCTCTTCCCAAATTACTAGACAGATTTCATCGCACTTTGCTTTCCTTATTCTTAGAGGATAAAAACATACAAAGAATAAGGGACTAATAACAGCTTTAGGGTTAAACATCCTTACCTGTTAATGGGACGCTAAACCTTAAAAACCACACCAAATCTTCGGGATGAGGAAAGGGGTCAAAAGTGGCCCAATTGGCTGATTAGCTTATTCAGCAACTTTTCCCAAAACTACAGGGCAGTTCTTAACCAAGTCTTTTTGTCAATTTTACCAATTCGGAACACAAAGTTGTTCGAAAGAAAATGCACTTTATCGATTTTGGGGGCTGTATTCAAACGTAACATAATACAGGATTATCCAATTGATTAAACATGTTGAACAAATCATAGAATAATAGAAAACATTTTATGCAAAGATTAATATATATGAAAAAAAAGGACAAATAGGACATTATAATACCTCGATTAAAAGTGTAACAGACGACAGCCATGCTAACAAAGATCAGTATTAATACTGCCTACATTTGGATTGGTTTGATATTTTAAATAAACATTTTCTATTATACACATTGAACCGAAGAAAATCTTTTCAAAAATGAATTTGATATTTCTATAAATGAATTATTTCACAAATGCTTCTTGCATCGAAACAGTCATTTCGGGGAATTTCTTTAATCCTAGACAGAGAACGTTTATTATCAGTGGGTGTTGACACTTACTATGGAGTGTTCAATGTATTGACTTTTGTGTTTATTTATAACTATCTTAATATATATTGAACGGCGTGAGAAGTTTTATTAGCACCATTCTCTTTTTTCTTTATTCGGCATATGTTTCCGATCACTTCTGACATAGGTTTCCATTGTTTTGACATTTAGTACCACTGACAGGTTCTAAATGGACGGAATGACCAAAAGGTACAGTACCACTGACAGGTTTTAAATGGACGGAATGACCATAAGGTAAAGTACCACTGACAGGTTCTAAATGGACGGAATGACCATAAGGTACAGTACCACTGACAGGTTCTAAATGGACGGAATGACCATAAGGTACAGTACCACTGACAGGTTCTAAATGGACGGAATGACCATAAGGTACAGTACCACTGACAGGTTCTAAATGGACGGAATGACCATAAGGTACAGTACCACTGACAGGTTCTAAATGGACGGAATGACCATAAGGTACAGTACCACTGACAGGTTCTAAATGGACGGAATGACCATAAGGTACAGTACCACTGACAGGTTCTAAATGGACGGAATGACCAAAAGGTACAGTACCACTGACAGGTTCTAAATGGACGGAATGACCATAAGGTACAGTACCACTGACAGGTTCTAAATGGACGGAATGACCATAAGGTACAGTACCACTGACAGGTTCTAAATGGACGGAATGACCATAAGGTACAGTACCACTGACAGGTTCTAAATGGACGGAATGACCATAAGGTACAGTACCACTGACAGGTTCTAAATGGACGGAATGACCATAAGGTACAGTACCACTGACAGGTTCTAAATGGACGGAATGACCATAAGGTACAGTACCACTGACAGGTTCTAAATGGACGGAATGACCATAAGGTACAGTACCACTGACAGGTTCTAAATGGACGGAATGACCATAAGGTACAGTACCACTGACAGGTTCTAAATGGACGGAATGACCATAAGGTACAGTACCACTGACAGGTTCTAAATGGACGGAATGACCATAAGGTACAGTACCACTGACAGGTTCTAAATGGACGGAATGACCATAAGGTACAGTACCACTGACAGGTTCTAAATGGACGGAATGACCATAAGGTACAGTACCACTGACAGGTTCTAAATGGACGGAATGACCATAAGGTACAGTACCACTGACAGGTTCTAAATGGACGGAATGACCATAAGGTACAGTACCACTGACAGGTTCTAAATGGACGGAATGACCATAAGGTACAGTACCACTGACAGGTTCTAAATGGACGGAATGACCATAAGGTACAGTACCACTGACAGGTTCTAAATGGACGGAATGACCATAAGGTACAGTACCACTGACAGGTTCTAAATGGACGGAATGACCATAAGGTACAGTACCACTGACAGGTTCTAAATGGACGGAATGACCATAAGGTACAGTACCACTGACAGGTTCTAAATGGACGGAATGACCATAAGGTACAGTACCACTGACAGGTTCTAAATGGACGGAATGACCATAAGGTACAGTACCACTGACAGGTTCTAAATGGACGGAATGACCATAAGGTACAGTACCACTGACAGGTTCTAAATGGACGGAATGACCATAAGGTACAGTACCACTGACAGGTTCTAAATGGACGGAATGACCATAAGGTACAGTACCACTGACAGGTTCTAAATGGACGGAATGACCATAAGGTACAGTACCACTGACAGGTTCTAAATGGACGGAATGACCATAAGGTACAGTACCACTGACAGGTTCTAAATGGACGGAATGACCATAAGGTACAGTACCACTGACAGGTTCTAAATGGACGGAATGACCATAAGGTACAGTACCACTGACAGGTTCTAAATGGACGGAATGACCATAAGGTACAGTACCACTGACAGGTTCTAAATGGACGGAATGACCATAAGGTACAGTACCACTGACAGGTTCTAAATGGACGGAATGACCATAAGGTACAGTACCACTGACAGGTTCTAAATGGACGGAATGACCATAAGGTACAGTACCACTGACAGGTTCTAAATGGACGGAATGACCATAAGGTACAGTACCACTGACAGGTTCTAAATGGACGGAATGACCATAAGGTACAGTACCACTGACAGGTTCTAAATGGACGGAATGACCATAAGGTACAGTACCACTGACAGGTTCTAAATGGACGGAATGACCATAAGGTACAGTACCACTGACAGGTTCTAAATGGACGGAATGACCATAAGGTACAGTACCACTGACAGGTTCTAAATGGACGGAATGACCATAAGGTACAGTACCACTGACAGGTTCTAAATGGACGGAATGACCATAAGGTACAGTACCACTGACAGGTTCTAAATGGACGGAATGACCATAAGGTACAGTACCACTGACAGGTTCTAAATGGACGGAATGACCATAAGGTACAGTACCACTGACAGGTTCTAAATGGACGGAATGACCATAAGGTACAGTACCACTGACAGGTTCTAAATGGACGGAATGACCATAAGGTACAGTACCACTGACAGGTTCTAAATGGACGGAATGACCATAAGGTACAGTACCACTGACAGGTTCTAAATGGACGGAATGACCATAAGGTACAGTACCACTGACAGGTTCTAAATGGACGGAATGACCATAAGGTACAGTACCACTGACAGGTTCTAAATGGACGGAATGACCATAAGGTACAGTACCACTGACAGGTTCTAAATGGACGGAATGACCATAAGGTACAGTACCACTGACAGGTTCTAAATGGACGGAATGACCATAAGGTACAGTACCACTGACAGGTTCTAAATGGACGGAATGACCATAAGGTACAGTACCACTGACACGTTCTAGATGGACGGAATGACCAAAAGGTACAGTACCACTGACAGGTTCTAAATGGACGGAATGGCCAAAAGGTACAGTACCACTGACAAGTTCTAAATGGACGGAATGACCAAAAGGTACAGTACCACTGACAGGTACAGTACCACTGACCATAATTTACAGTACCACTGACAGGTACAGTACCACTGACCATAAGGTACAGTACCACTGACCATAAGGTACAGTACCACTGACAGTAACACGCTTACTTTGTTTTACTTTCTGTATATATTCAAGTATATGCCTTAGTTGTCTAGTAGCTTTAAGTTCACCTGGCTCATTATTGTCAAAATATGAAACTAACAATATACGTAAACAATCAACATTTTCGACTTCTTCTCCAAAACCCCTGAACCAATTTCAATGAGATTTTGCAGAAGCCTTCCATGGCCAAAATTATGAATTATATGGTCCCCAGCCCTCAGGGGCCTGAGGGGTGGGGCCAAAAAAGGTCGAATTGACTGAAATTTCAAAAAGTTTCTTCTCAAGAACCAGATATGGTAGAATCAAATACTCTTCATAGATGGAGGGTCTCAATGCGCTTTACCAAAATTGTGAATTTGATGACCCTGGGGTCTCACGTTTGCCCCTGCGGAGGGGGTAAACTTTACTATGGTTTACTTGTGAATTATATGGTCCCGAGCCCACAGGGGCCTTAGGGGCCTTAGGGGCGTTGCCGAAAAGGGTCAAATTGATTAAAATTTCAAAAATCTTCCTCTCAAGATCCAGATATGGTAGAATCGTATACTCTTCATAGATGGAAGGGTCTTAAGGTGCTTTACCAAAATTCAGCTGACAGATAGAACCACTATTTGTGTACATAGTACAAATACTACCCAGATCTTTCACACTACTTTTGCATTAAATGTAGTTCAAGTTACCTTTGTTACAAATTATTTCTTTTTCATTTGGCAACATCGATAACATCAGTCTTTACATAACTCAGGTGACCGTTAAGGCCCATGGGCCTCTTTTTACATACATAACTTACAAAGGGACGCGTTTTGCTATCATGCTGTTTTAAAAGGTCCATACTGATTAACTGCTCACATATTGAACCCCAAGTGATCTTCTAAACTAACCTTACAGGACCAGTGCGTCCGGTGTAAATTAATTTACCAAAATAAATATTTGATTAACCGTATACGGACAGTCACACGACCGACATAACTGGGAACCATGTTAATTGTTATTCGGATCTGAAAATCCATTTACAGTATCAAAATATTTCATGTATTAAGTACCTAATGTCCAGAAGTCATTGATTTATCGTGCAGCAGTAATAATAGCATTAAATGCTAAAGGCACTATGTCCAATTGATCTTGTTCAATAATCCTTCATCAATTAATATTAGGTCTACAAACTCACATTCGGTAAACATTCTGCCCGAGGTCGATCGATACTATGGCTGTAAAGGTAACTCGGCAAGGTGATGCTGGTACGAAATGCCTTAACAAGATTTCCTGTGTTTGATGGGATGTCTTATCATTCGAAATCGTACACAAACAGCCTCTGTAATCATCGCTACGCTTCTAACACGTGAGTTTTTACCAATGGGACCCAATGCACGCCAGTAACCTTGGAATGTTGGGTGGTGTTCTACTATAAAATTATACCTATTTGTTGTTGATTTAACGTATGTTATTGTGTTATCGTAACAATATCACATATCGGTCGGTCTTGTAAATAATTTTCGTTGCTATAATATTAATAATGTAGATAAGTTTGTGATTTATTACTGTGAAAATTTAGCATTGCTCTTAATTCTTCACCTTCAATTTTTCAGGATAAAAACTATATCTATTTTTTTCATTTTATCGTTATATGATTTTAGTATAATTCCCTGATTTTATAATTCAAAAGGCATCCTGTTTTTCCTTGTTGTGTGTCTGGATATATGTATTTAATTGATTTTTTTCAGTTAAATTTTGGCGTCTTGAATGTTTTATCTATAAATCCCTGGTTTTGATGCACTTTCTGCTATTGATTTTTCCCTATTTTGTTTTTGAAACGTCTAATTGAGAATTGAAAATGAAAAATTAACAAAACAGGATTGATTGTATTATTGGTATCACCAGAGGTAGGGGTTACCAAGATATCGAAGCTTCCATTATGTGAAATAAAAGCCAAATACAAATGAATAAAAGGGCAATGATAAAGTTCAGATAGCCGTTATCCTGCTGGCAGGACCACACCATGTTAGTCCTACTGTCAGTACGTTTTTTCTTCCTGTGTTAGTCTAGATCGTGCACGTGATGAGGTTGTGTGTTGGTATGTAAAAGAATCGTATGGAACCCTTTAAGAAGACGAAGATGTGTCCACGTGTAAGACATTCGGACCGTTGTACGAAGATGTGTCCACGTGTAAGACATTCGGACCGTTGTACGAAGATGAAGACACGTGTATGGACTGTGGCACTGAAGATAATGATCCTCCTCGCTGTGGGTGAGACACAAGGTAAGTGTGCACGATATCTGTCTCGCGTAACCACACCTATTGATCATGCTATCTAAGTGTAAACCATTTATTCACAAAATAATCAACGGACTATTACATAAAAACATCTATATTTTTAAGATGTATTATTACTAAAGTGTTGCAACAGAATATAAAGCTACATGTGTGTTGTAAATGTATACTAAGGTTACATGGATGTATGTGTGTGTCTACAGTGTAAGCAGTTTATGAAAAAAAACGATAATCTTTAACAACGCAGTAAAACGGTTCTACACATTGACACATAATTATGTACCATCTTTATACAAATTCAAGTATTTGGATGAACTGCTTTACATTCTAGGTGATACATATAACGAAAGTACATTAACACATCATCTGAGTGCATTATAAGCAACACTGCATATCATATATTGATTTATTTTTCATGAAACATAACTTTTTTTTATAAAATCACCTCAGAGCGATCCAAAAGCAATACTAGATCACTTTAAACAAGAAAGGAAAAATTTCATAATAAAACAAAATCTAATCATTCCTTGTGTTAACATTGCGAATTTGTTGATCAAGATTGTGTTAACAAGGTTGAAATGACAGTCACCGAGAGATTGTTAAACAAGTGTGAAATGACAGTCACAGAGATATTGTTTAACAGACAGTCACCGAGAGATTGCCAAACAAGTGGGAAATGACAGTCACCGAGAAATTGTTAAACAAGTGTGAAATGACAGACACCGAGAAATTGTTAAACAAGTGTGAAATGACAGTCACCGAGAGATTGTCAAACAAGTGTGAAATGACAGTCACCGAGAGATTGCCAAACAAGTGTGAAATGACAGTCACCGAGAAATTGTTTAACAAGTGTGAAATGACAGTCACCGAGAGATTGTTAAACAAGGGTGAAATGACAGTTGCCGAGAGATCGTTAAACAAGTGTTAAATGACAGTCACCGAGAGATTGTCAAACAAGTGTGAAATGACAGTCTCCGAGAAATTGTTTAACTAGTGTGAAATGACAGCCGAGAGATTGTCAAACAAGGGTGAAAAGACAGTCACCGAGAGATTGGTAAACAAGTGTGAAATAACAGTCACCGAGATATTGTTAAACAAGTGTGACATGACAGTCACCGAGATATTGTTAAACAAGGGTGAATTGACAGTCACCGAGAGATTGTAAAACAAGTGTGAAATAACAGTCACCGAGATATTGTTAAACAAGGGTGAATTGACAGTCACCGAGAGCTTGTTAAACAAGGGTGAAATGACAGTCACCGAGAGATTGTTAAACAAGTGTGAAATGACAATCACCAAGAGATTGTTAAACAAGTGTGAAATGACAGTCACCGAGATATTGTTAAACAAGTGTGATATGACAGTCACCGAGAGATTGTCAAACAACTGTGAAATGATAGTCACCGAGAAATTTTTTAACAAGTGTGGAATGACAGTCACCGAGAAATTGTTAAACAAGTGTGAAATGACAATCACCGAGAGATTGTCAAACAAGTGTGAAATGATAGTCACCGAGAAATTGTTTAACAAGTGTGAAATGACAGTCACCGGGAAATTGTTAAACAAGTGTGAAATGACAGTTGCCGAGAGATCGTTAAACAAGTGCGAAATGACAGTCACCGAGAGATTGTTAAACAAGTGTGAAATGACAGTCACCAAGAGATTGTCAAACAAGGGTGAAATGACAATCACCGAGAGATTGTTTAACAAGTGTGAAATGACAGTCACCGAGAGATTGTTTAACAAGTGTGAAATGACAGTCCCCGAGAGATTGTCAAACAAGTGTGAAATGATAGTCACCGAGAAATTTTTTAACAAGTGTGAAATGACAGTCACCGAGAAATTGTTAAACAAGTGTATTGTCAAACAAGTGTGAAATGACAGTCACCGAGAGATTTTTAAACAAGTGTGAAATGAGTCACCGAGAGATTGTTAAACAAGTGTGAAATGACAGTCACTGAGAGATTGTCAAACAAGTGTGAAATGACAGTCACAGAGATATTGTTTAACAAGTGTGAAATGACAGTCACCGAGAGATTGTCAAACAAGTGTGAAATGATAGTCACCGAGAAATTTTTTAACAAGTGTGAAATGACAGTCACCGAGAAATTGTTAAACAAGTGTATTGTCAAACAAGTGTGAAATGACAGTCACCGAGAAATTGTTAAACAAGTGTGAAATGACAGTTGCCGAGAGATTGTTAAACAAGGGTGAAATGACAGTCACCGAGAGATTGTTAAACAAGTGTGATATGACAGTCACCGAGAGATTGTCAAACAAGTGTGAAATGACAGCCGAGAGATCGTTAAACAAGGTTGAAATGACAGTCATCGAGAGATTGCTAAACAACTGTGAAATGACAGTCACCGAGAGATCGCTAAACAAGTGTGAAATGACAGTCACCGAGAGATTGTTAAACAAGTGTGAAATGACAGTTGCCGAGAGATTGTTAAACAAGGGTGAAATGACAGTCACCGAGAGATTGTTAAACAAGTGTGATATGACAGTCACCGAGAGATTGTCAAACAAGTGTGAAATGATAGTCACCGAGAAATTTTTTAACAAGTGTGAAATGACAGTCACCGAGAAATTGTTAAACAAGTGAAAAATGACAGTTGCCGAGAGATCCTTAAACAAGTGTGAAATGACAGTCACCGAGAAATTGTTAAACAAGTGAAAAATGACAGTTGCCGAGAGATCCTTAAACAAGTGTGAAATGACAGTCACCGAGAAATTGTTAAACAAGTGAAAAATGACAGTTGCCGAGAGATCCTTAAACAAGTGTGAAATGACAGTCACCGAGAAATTGTTAAACAAGTGTATTGTCAAACAAGTGTGAAATGACAGTCACCGAGAGATTGTTTAACAAGTGTGAAATGATAGTCACAGAGATATTGTTTAACAAGTGTGAAATGACAGTCACCGAGATATTGTTTAACAAGTGTGAAATGACAGTCACCGAGATATTGTTTAACAAGTGTGAAATGACAGTCACCGAGAGATTGTAAAACAAGTGTGAAATGACAGTCACCGAAAGATTGTTAAACAAGTGTGAAATGACAGTCACCGATAGATTGTTAAACAAGTGTTAAATGACAGTCACCGAACCGAGAGATTGTCAAACAAGTGTGAAATGACAGTCACCAAGAGATTGTCAAACAAGGGTGAAATGACAATCACCGAGAGATTGTTTAACAAGTGTGAAATGATAGTCACAGAGATATTGTTTAACAAGTGTGAAATGACAGTCACCGAGAGATTGTCAAGCAAGTGTGAAATGACAGTCACCGAGAGATTGTTAAACAAGAGTGAAATGACAGTCACCGAGAGATTGTCAAACAAGTGTGAAATGACAGCCGAGAGATCGTTAAACAAGGTTGAAATGACAGTCATCGAGAGATTGCTAAACAACTGTGAAATGACAGTCACCGAGAGATCGCTAAACAAGTGTGAAATGACAGTCACCGAGAGATTGTTAAACAAGGGTGAAATGACAGTATATCTAACGATTGAAGTAACAAGGGTGAAATGACATTTTGCCTAACCATTTTTGTAACAAGGTTGAAATGGTAGTATAACTTTAGATTGCATTAACAAGGGTGAAATGACAGACCACTGAACTCTTGTGTTGAGTCGATTTGACAGGGTCCCACATATAAGACTTACCGGCAACAAATACAAAGCATGATCGTTAGTTTCATTGATACCCGTTAACTCATGTGCCTTATTTCATTTCCACTTTTAAATGTTTTAAACATATCTTATTTAAGTCTATCAGCTACCTGATACCATAGACAGCAATAATACAGTAATGTTACTGTAATGTACATACTTATTGTGTTGTTGTATATATAAAATTGCGAAATGCACCTATAGTCTGTGGTCGAGGAATACCTGGTGACCTTTTGTCTGTCTGCTGCATATATATATATATTGAGGCTTTTAATTTGTTTTGATTAATATATTGACGTGTAATTCATTATTCAACCTCGATGGTTACGTGAGCCAGTGCTTAGGAACTTATTTGTTGAATCCAGTGTCACGTCAAAAGCTTAAATGATTCAGATATAACGCCATCATTGCCCATGGGTTATTTACACAATTAAAAACTTTGCTATTATAATGATAACTTAAGTGATTAGATTACACCGCTGGTATTATGAATTGCTATTGGGTATATCATTGCCGATCTCACCACATTATTTATGGAATTGATACAGTTCACATTTAGTACAATACATGCTGCTGACAACATTATGGTCATGTTATTTATTTTACAATCTGTAGGTATCTTTGTGTTATCGAGAGGAGATATATCACAGCTTTAGTACCGGGTACACGTGTCTTGGCATCACGTGTCACGGTTTTAATACCGGGTATACGTGTCTTGACATCACGTGTCACTGCTTTAATACCGGGTATACGTATCTTGACATCACGTGTCACAGCTTTAATACCGGGTACACGTGTCTTGACATCACGTGTCACAGCTTAAAACCGGGTATACGTGTCTTGACATCACGTGTCACAGCTTTAATACCAGGGACACGTGGCTTGACATCACGTGTCACAGCTTTAATACCAGGGACACGTGGCTTGACATCACGTGTCACAGCTTTAATACCGGGTTCACGTGTCTTGGCATCACGTGTCACAGCTTTGATACCGGGTATACGTGTCTTGACATCACGTGTCACAGCTTTAATACCTGGTATACGTGTCTTGGTATACGTGTCTTGACATCACGTGTCACATCTTTAATACCGGGTACACGTGTCTTGTCATCACGTGTCACAGTTTTAATACCGGGTATACGTGTCTTGACATCACATGTCACAGCTTAAAACCGGGTATACGTGTCTTGACATCACGTGTCGCAGCTTTAATACCGGGTATACGTGTCTTGAAATCACGTGTCACAGCTTTAATACCGGTTATACGTGTCTTGACATCACGTGTCACTGCTTAAATACCGGGTATACGTGTCTTGACATCACATGTCACAGCTTTAATACCGGGTATACATGTCTTGACCTCACGTGTCACAGCTTTAATACCGGGTATACATTTCTTGACATCACGTGTCACAGCTTTAATACCAGGTACACGTGTCTTGACATCACGTGTCACTGCTTTAATACCGGGTACACGTGTCTTGACATCGCGTGTCACAGCTTTAATACCGGGTATACATGTCTTGACATCACGTGTCACAGCTTTAATCCCGGGTACACGTGTCTTGGCATCACGTGTCACGGTTTTAATACCGGGTATACGTGTCTTGACATCCCGTGTCTGACATCACGTGTCACAGCTTAAAACCGGGTATACGTGTCTTGACATCACGTGTCGCAGCTTTAATACCGGGTATACGTGTCTTGTCATCACGTGTCACAGCTTTAATACCAGGTACACGTGTCTTGACATCACGTGTCACAGCTTAAAACCGGGTATACGTGTCTTGACATCACGTGTCACAGTTTTAATACCGGGTATACGTGTCTTGACATCCCGTGTCTGACATCACGTGTCACAGCTTAAAACCGGGGATACGTGTCTTGACATCACGTGTCACAGCTTTAATCCCGGGTACACGTGTCTTGGCATCACGTGTCACGGTTTTAATACCGGGTATACGTGTCTTGACATCCCGTGTCACAGCTTAAAACCGGGTATACGTGTCTTGACATCACGTGTCACATCTTTAATACCGGTAATACGTGTCTTGACATCACGTGTCACTGTTTTAGTACCGGTTATGCTTGTCTTGACATCACGTGTCACAGCTTTAGTGCCGGGTATACGTGTCTTGACATCACGTGTCGCAGCTTTAATACCGGGTATACGTGTCTTGACATCACGTGTCACAGCTTTAATACCGGGTATACGAGTCTTGACATTACGTGTCACAGCTTTGATACCGGGTATACGTGTCTTGACATCACGTGTCACAGCTTTAATACCAGGTATACGTGTCTTGACAGCACGTGTCACAGCTTTAATACCAGGTACACGTGTCTTGACATCACGTGTCACTGCTTTAATACCGGGTATACGAGTCTTGACATCACGTGTCACAGCTTTAATTCCGGGTACACGTGTCTTGGCATCACGGGTCACAGCTTTAATACCGGGTTTACGTGTCTTGGCCACCCGTGTCACAGCTTTAATACCGGGTATACGTGTCTTGACATCACGTGTCACAGCTTTAATACCGGGTATACGTGTCTTGACATCCCGTGTCACAGCTTTAATACCGGGTTCACGTGTCTTGGCATCACGTGTCACAGCTTTAATACCGGGTATACGCGTCTTGACATCCCGTGTCACAGCTTTAATACCGGGTTCACGTGTCTCGGCATCACGTGTCACAGCTTTAATACCGGGTATACGCGTCTTGACATCCCGTGTCACAGCTTTAATACCGGGTTCACGTGTCTTGGCATCACGTGTCACAGCTTTAATACCGGGTACACGTGTCTTGACATCACGTTTCACTGCTTTAATACCGGGTATACGTGTCTTGACATCACGTGTCACTGCTTTAATACCGGGTATACGTGTCTTGACATCACGTGTGACAGCTTTAGTACCGGTTATACGTGTCTTGACATCACGTGTCACTGCTTTAATACCGGGTATACGTGTCTTGAAATCACGTGTCACAGCTTTAATACCGGTTATACGTGTCTTGACATCACGTGTCACAGCTTTAATACCGGGTATATGTGCCTTGACATCACGTGTCACAGCTTTAATACCTGGTATACGTGTCTTGACATCACGTGTCACAGCTTTAATACCGGGTACACGTGTCTTGACATCACGTGTCACAGCTTTAATACCGGTTATACGTGTCTTGACATCACGTGTCACAGTTTTAATACCGGGTACAAGTGTCTTGACATCACGTGTCACATTTTTAATACCGGGTAGACGTGTCTTGACATCACGTGTCACAGCTTTAATACCGGGTATACGTGTCTTGACATCACGTGTCAGTGGTTTTTGTTGTACCGTTTTTGACGAAACCTATATTTTTTACTGATAATTTTCTTACAAATAAATAACACTTAAACACATTATTTGCTTTTCAACACTATGATGATAAATGAATTTTAAGTCATAGTTACAAGTAAATAATTATATACTTAATGACTAAAACCTTTTTACAGGTGCAGATTTCAATATGAAGAATATTAATTTGATCGTGAATAGGAGTCAGCCTGGTGTAGTCCGGTACTATAGTGCCACGCTGCGGGGTACGTTCAACCTATTCCTGATGTGTCGGTCTTAGATTACTTTGTCTTTGCCCATAGCATCCTTTGCATTCAACTCATTTGGTACAACAATAATTCCTTCATATAACAATATCCTTATATTTAAAAAAGCTGGGAACACAAAGCGTATTAAGACTGATTATCAAACTAAATCAATCACGTGCTCTAACATGTCATTTTTTATTTGTATTTCATTTGTTCAGCTATTGTGATCTTTTACCAGAACATTTAAAATAATAATAACCAATCGAAAGACGATGGGCAGATTAATGTGTTTTGTATAATAAATTTCATTTGAGAATTGATTATATAATATTGAAGATTTTTGTAAATATATTGAAGTTTCTGACGTAGTGTAAGTGAACTGTATTCTATATGTTGATTACTTCCTTAACGTTTGCCTTCCAACAATCTTGTTACTTTAGACCTTCAAAACAAATAGAATATTAACAGTGTATTCTCCGTGCTTTTAGACCAATCTCCATTTTTGGTGTTTGTCTATGATCCGACTGTGGGACCGGAAGTCATAGATGAGTGTGGGATGTCCGTTGTCGTCTGCCTGTATGATCGATGTCAGTTTCCTTCAGAGCACCTAGTGACGCTACAGTCTCCTCAGCTAAGATATGGCACCCTACTTACACGTCTGTTGACGAGTGGGTATGATCAGCACAAGGAGCTCATCATCCTCAACGACGAGGACATGCAGAGTATGTGCCATCTGTATCTGTTCACGGGGGATGCTTTTGTATGTTGTATTGTGGAGTTTAACATTTCCTTATAATCTTAGTTAGGTTGTTTCTAAACCGCCACTTGATTAAAAAATGACACAAATACTTTGCTTTTATAGATTTATATCATAAAATAGTACACACTACGGAGTTGTATGGGGTGGGGATATTTAATCATTTGACGATTTTATCTTTAACACCGATTGCTAGATTCTAACGACAAAATTGCGTCGCTCATGAACGATCGGATACATTTTACTTATTTATGGCTTCGTTTATTTTCAGTGCCATTGTCGTTCTTGCTAGAGAACGTGCAGTCCGTTGATGTTGTTCTAGTGGATATCAAATTGTCTGAGAGGAATTTCCTAGACTCATTGCGGAAAGTCCTGTCTCGCTCGGATTCACGAAAATTCATCTTCCTCGGAACGCCACCACTGGTTAAGAACGTCACACATTTGGTAGTAGATGTTTACGAAGGGCTCATCAATGTACTCTATTTCTTCAAATAATTCTGTTAACGACCTTGTTTTAAGAGTCTTTACATTATAATTGCTTGTACGTATGGTATTGCTATGAAATAAAAGCAACACTTTGATACAAAACGTTTAAAATTCGAGAATCAGTAAATGTCATTACCTGATTTATCTGATATCAATAATATTTTAGAAATTATTTCTGTTTGTTCTGTGTAGATATCAGACCTGATGCCTTTAGTGGCCGATACCATTTGGTTGTTACTGGATACACAAGGCGTTCTTCCCATATGCAACCCATGTGACAGTGCTATCAATATACTTAGAGATGACTATGTACAACAACTTGAAACGACTGTAAGTAGTCCCCGAATTCTTTCACTTTCGGAATTTTACATATAGCACAATCTGGAACTTAAAATGATTCAACGATAAAGTCAGGTTTTCTTGCATCTATGGCATACATTGCAAACACCTGTAATAGAAAAAAAATATAGAAAAGCTTATACTACATCAGCCCAAAATTATGGCCACTCGAAAATATCTTCACTGTGAATAGTTTAATAAAAAGTCCAAAGTATTTAATTTTACAGGATTTCCATGCATTAAAACAAGAAGTATTACATATTTGTGTATAGTTAATGTAACATTTAACATTTCATGTTTTCTTTTGTCAGATTGAGTCAGTTGTCCGCCGAGTGCTGAACACGTCACAATTTTACACAGAAGGTGGGATCGATCAGCTGTCACTTCGCTCGGAATTAAAACAGGTAATCAAACGTAAATATGTGTTACATCTCTAAGTGTATTGATAGCATCTTACAGGAAAGTCAATCGTGAATATGTGTTACATCTCTAAGTATATTGATAGCATCTTACAGGAAAGTCAAACGTAAACATGTGTTACGAGGTGGGTGGATCACTTCAGAACTAAACACGGAAGTCAGAAGTAAACACGTATGCAAAGGGATGCGAGATAGGATACGAATCTTACAGAAAAGTAAAACGTAAATACGTGTTGGAAAGAGGGTGGGTCACTTAAATCAGAACTAAACAAGGAAGTCAGAAGTAAATATTCATTAGAAGGAATGGGTCACTTGGATCTGAACCTTACAGGAACGTTTAACGTAAATAAGCTTGATGAAGTAGATGGATCACTTATGTCTGAACTAAACATGTAATGATAAGTAAAGGTGTGGATCACTTTTATCTAAACTCTAACTGGAAATTAAATATGTGTAAGAATGTGGGATAACTTGCTAAACAGGTAGTGATAAGTAAGTATGTGGGGTTGATCACTTTGCTCTTTACTAAACAGGTAGTGATAAGTAAGTATGTGGGGTTGATCACTTTGCTCTTGACTAAACAGGTAGTGACAAGTAAGTATGTTAGGTGGATCACTTTGCTCCTGACTAAACAGGTAATGATAAGTAAGTATGTGGGGTTGATCTCTTTGCTCTTGACTAAACAGGTAATGATAAGTAAGTATGTGGGGTTGATCACTTTGCTCTTTACTAAACAGGTAGTGATAAGTAAGTATGTGGGGTTGTTCACTTTGCTCTTGACTAAACAGGTAATGATAAGTAAGTATGTTAGGTAGATCACTTTGCTCTTGACTAAACAGGTAATGCTAAGTAAGTATGTGGGGTTGATCACTTTGCTCTTGACTAAACAGGTAATGATAAGTAAGTATGTGGGGTTGATCGCTAAGAGGAAGAGGAAGAACACCAACATAACTTAGCGACGTTTAGAAATAGTTAGGAAAAGATTAAATCATTGCATTCCTAGAAATGGTTTCACACTCGTATCTAATTTCTTTGACATCACTTCAGAAAGTTTCTGAATGCTAGTCGGTTTCCAGCTAAAACAATTACAACGTTATTCCATGTGATGGTTCATATAATCTTTTACCTTTTAAAAAGATCATGTTTGCAACAACGATGAGCAGAATTTTTATTATGAAATAAGTTGCTTTTGTTCAACAGCTGTGGTTTTCATTAACTTTTCAGGCATTGATTTCAGTCCAGCATGAGATACAAATATTCCAACCGGGTTTCAATGGAACACTTGCTCAGGTAAACTGTCAAATTTTCTTCGTGTCGTATTAAAGTTATAAAACAAAAAAACTTTGTTATAGTGGCTGACGTAAAGCATCTCAATGTACGTTGAAATACAAACTAAGCTGAATCCTTTTATCCCAGGTACAATTTGGCTGATGCAGTTTTATATTGTAAAACATTTTTTTCACTTCCAACAATTCTTGTTCTAATAGGAATATCATTCGGTAATGAACCGTTATGTTTTAGGTCGGCGTATGGAATAACGTTTCCGAAGCGTCGGGCAGGTTGCCAGTCAACTTCACAACAAAACACGAAAAACTGGCTCTGAGAGTTGTTACTATTCACGTACGTATAAACAATAAGGTTTATCAAGACTTACAACAAAATTAAATTATTAAATTAAGCTATATGTATAAATATTGATTGTTCCACACAATATCCTGTGGAATTATCACATTTCATATCGACTTTTAGAAAACAACTGTCGATATCATCAATACACTATTTTAAACATATTTTTATAGGGTAAAGTTCTATCTTTAATGTCATTTAAATTATTCACAGTTGATGATCTTGTGTGTTCTCTTAGCACCCGCCCTACATATACAAGACATCCATTGACGGTGTCATCTCCTATCGCGGGTACGCTGTTGAGTTGCTGAGTAAAATAGCAGAGGCCTCTGGAGTACAGTTCATTATATCTGAGTGCACCACCACAAAGCCTTTTCTAGAGGCCACTGTATTCGCCTGGAATGAATGCATTACAGATATTGTTTCCGGGGTAAGTTTTAAAATTTATCCTATTTGACTGCATTCACTGTGATTAACATTATATGAAAATGATACGCTAGATTTAGAAAAACATATCAATGCATATAAGGCGTTTGAAATATGGACTACTGATTTAACAAATACTTTGTATACGTTGGTTGTCTATAATGTAACAAGACAGTACATATTGTATACGGTAATTTTGTTAATTTCTTCAGAGAGCTGATATGGTTATTGGGCCAATTGGAGTGACTAAGGAGCGAGGAACCATGGTCGACTTCATCTTGCCGTATATTCAGTACGATAGTGTTCAGATGCTTACAAGGGCCAAAAAAGGAAGACGGTTTGACTTTTTGGAAATATTTGACCACTGGTCAATGCTCGTTTGGCTGAGTTGTTTTATTTTCACATCAGTAACATTGTGGATTTATGAAAATGTAATAAAACGGCTGGAAAGGAGGAAGAACCCGGATGTCAAGTACTGCTCCTTCCAAGACGTGGTCTGGTTTATTGTTACTAAGGCGGAATTTGAATGTACGTCGTTAAGCTTAAGAAATCATGGCGTTCCGTTTGCTAACATCGTAACGATACTCCTTTTGTAACTGTTGTACAGTATTGAATGATAATTAAACATCAAACACTTTTACAATAACGAAGAAATGTCACCACATTAGCGTTTCAAGTATTTAAAAAGAAACCACACAATGTTAGGAAATTGGCGAGGTGAGAAAGATCATGATAATTACTTGAAAAGGTTATTTCTCTACGCTTTTTGACGTTATAGGTGACAGTATAGAGATGATCATCATACGGTGTATTCCTCTAATGTAGAAACAGTAGCTCGACCGTGGTGACTCAATCGCGCTGGCCACTGTATACAATGTTAAGTAATATGTGATGTTACTATTTTTTTAATTGGTTAAAAGTACAAATGACGTAAATACAGGAATATTTATTCGAAATATACAAGATAATTCTTTAAAGGTGTTTAGATTGTTATTACTGAACGATTAAAGTACTTAATAATGTAACAATATGGCTAATACTGTCTTGATTCACAGGTGACGGTATCCGGTTATCACGAACAAGTACTAAGTTAATGGGTTTCGGATTCTGGCTGTTGTCTTTCATCCTCCTTTCTGCTTTCACAGCCAATCTGGCTTCCTTTATGACCGTTTATCGTATGGACGACCTACACGTGAAAGCCGTCTCTGATTTGGTGACTACAAAGGATGTGAAGTTTTCTGTAGTATGGGGTTCAGATGAAATGGTGTATTTTGAAAATATGATGAAAACTGAAGAAGCGTTTCACGATCTGTGGAAAAGCTCAAACCTCTACCCCGACAATAAACAATATGCCTTCAACGAGATTGTCTGGGACTATCCAGTTAGAGACACGTTCACGAAAATATGGCAAAGCATGTCAAAGACGGGATTCTTCAATAGTACATCCGAGGCTCTCAGAAGAGTGGCAGAAGGAAACTTTATTCTTCTGTCAAAAACAGAGACTGTGAAATATTTAATATCTCAGAACTGTGATGTTAAGTCGCTAGGGTCACCTATGGGCTATCATCCTGTTGGATTTGCACTGAAAAAAGATTCCAGCCTCTTATCAACTATGTCCAACAGGTAACTGAAACATACAATTGAATGCATTTGAGATTTTACTCTTACATATATATACATCTAATAAAAAAGATGAAATGCCAATGTGAATTAGGTAAGTAAAGATAATAACAAGATCTTACGACCGTATAGCCAAAACAAGCTGCTTTCCCCTTCACATGACTCTTCATGGTAACTTCAAAAGGACATGTAATGGTGACGTCACGATGTTGTCATTTTGAAATAAACATGTGAAGGGTGAAAGCAGCCTGCTTTTATTTTCATTTGGCCATGATATCTTGTTTTTGTTTCTATATATATATTTATTATATATAAATGCTCAAAGCATAGGTGCCTTTAAAATTTGCCCGCGATTTAGTATAACTACTTCTATGTTCAAATACTGATTTCTCAACAAAAGTACAATAATTTCTTAATCCATAATTACTTCTTAGTTCACTATTGATTTATATGTTTTCCCTAACACGATTATTATCATGACCAGCTGTAGAAATGGCAAATATACCCAAAATAAATAAAACGAGTCAGATGACCAGCTTGTATATCCCTTCGGCAAAACACTACGAAAGGCGCTGCTTCTGGCGGATTATATTTTATATGGCTTCCGATGGTATTGTCCATTAAATAATATACATATCATAAATTCTATTTGATTACAGTTTTATGGAAATACAACAGTCTTCTGATGTGGAGAGTTTGAAAAGAAAATGGTGGGAGAACAGAAACTTGCACTGCGATACTGAGGAAATCATACAAGAAATTGGTTTCACTGAAATTGGCTATTGGTTCCTGACCCCCGTATTCGGCATAAGTCTTGGAATTCTTATTCTTGGTATGGAGCGCATCGTCCGGTACAGGATCAGTAGCACAGCCAAGGTAAACATGATAACTGAAGTACGGGTTATGCATTGGAATATCAACGTTATCAATAAACAGTATGTGATAGAAATAAATAATGCATATCAGGCACTATCTTGCAATCACTGTTTAGTATAAATGATTTATTTGGAATATTGCGTTTAACTTGATGAAGGACGGTGTAAATCCAGCTCATTAATAAATATAATGAATTATTATCCCAGATATTTATACTAACAGATATTTTGTCTATATTTTGCGGCAGAAGTACACCGTACGGAATGGCTATTCACCGACCCAGCACTATCGGGACAATGATGGTCCTGGAAGTACACAGGATACAAGTCTCCAAAACAAGGGATTTTCAGAAAATCGTCCTAAAAACTTAACGACTATGGTCCATGATACCAAAGACATGCCACATCTTTAAACAAAAGAACTGTGTTATATTTGAAACTGGTATTTCATATAGATATATCCCCGTTATGTCATGTAAAATATCTTACCATTATGGTGTTTACATTTATCAACGCTATTCCGTGTAAGATTTGTCACGGGTATAACGTGTAAATGATTTCCTGGTATGTCTTCTTTTATATATCTATACATTTTTTGCAATAAAGTGTTTCAATACAAAATGGAATCCTATTTAACTATTGTATACATACAGCAAACTGACTGCTCTACTATACATCCCTGAACCCTGTCGGCTATATATATATATTTCACTAAAAGACAACAAATCGATCCAGCACTATGATATACTCCTGCTGATGGGGTTAACGTGTCACCTTTGATTCGCTAACCAGAAGCCTAATCTACGTATCAGGATGTTTAGCATAGACGTGTTCTGTTCATCAACAAGGCATTTAACCATGTGTTTTCTACTTAAAAGGCTTTGATTTACAGTTGTTATCAAGGTCTGATTTCCGTCATTGCGATTTCGGTATCTTTCATGATAGAAGATTGCTTTTCATTGCTTTTCATTATTTTCAAGAATTTTTAACATGTATTTCTTGTAATGAACAAGGAGCAGAGCGAAATAGCAAGTATTAAGCAACAGTTTAGCTTATATCTACTGTTATCAGTGTCCAAATACGCGTAACATCAATTTTGTGATGAATACACGTTTGATAACACCCTGTGGAGCTGTATTTGACTGTAGATACCCATTGTTTTAATTGTGACGTCACAACTAGGATCTTTCTGTGGTAAGGACACCGCTGATGTCAAATCTATATAAGTCAATAATTATATACATTCACGACCACATCTATTGCCTTTTATCTGACCTCGACATACACACTCGATCTTTACCTTCACAACAGCAAATTTGATCTTACATTGACGTACACGGTCAATAATTACATTCACAACCACATTTATCTTATCGTGACATATTCAGTCAATAACTACATTCACAGCCATATATATTTTATCCTACCGTGACGTACACATTCAATAACTACATTCACAACCATATAATTTGTTTTACCTCGACATACACAGTCAATATATACATTCACATCCATATATAATGTATCTTACCGTGACGTACACAGTGAATAACTACATTCACAACCATATATATTTTATCCTATCGTGACGTACACAATCAATAACTACATTCACAACCACAAATTTCGTTTTACCTCGACATACATAGTCAATATTAGCATTCACAACCATATATTTTGTCTTGCCGTGACGCACACAGACAATATTAGCATTCACAACCATATATTTAGTTTTGCCGTGACGTACACAGACAATATTAGCATTCCCAACCATACATTTTGTCTTGCCGTGACGTACACAGACAATATTAGTATTCACAACCATATATTTTGTCTTGCCGTGACGTCCACAGACAATATTAGCATTCACAACCATATATTTAGTTTTGCCGTGACGTACACAGACAATATTAGCATTCCCAACCATACATTTTGTCTTGCCGTGACGTACACAGACAATATTAGTATTCACAACCATATATTTTGTCTTGCCGTGACGTCCACAGACAATATTAGCATTCACAACCATATATTTTGTCTTTCCGTGACGTACACAGACAATATTAGCATTCACATCCATATATTTTGTCTTGCCGTGACGTACACAGACAAGATTAGCATTCACATCCATATATTTTGTCTTGCCGTGACGTACACAGAAAATATTAGCATTCACAACCATATATTTTGTCTTACCGTGACGTACACAGACAATATTAGCATTCACAACCCTATATTTTGTCTTGCCGTGACGTACACAGACAAGATTAGCATTCACATCCATATATTTTGTCTTGCCGTGACGTACACAGAAAATATTAGCATTCACAACCATATATTTTGTCTTGCAGTGACGTACACAGACAATATTAGCATTCACATCCATATATTTTGTCTTGCCGTGACGTACACAGACAATATTAGCATTAACAGCCATATATTTTGTCTTGCCGTGAAGTACACAGACACTATTAGCATTCACAAACATATATTTTGTCTTGCCGTGACGTACACAGACACTATTAGCATTCACAACCATATATTTTGTCTTGCCATGACGTACACAGACAATATTAGCATTCACAACCCTATATTTTGTCTTGCCGTGACGTACACAGACAAGATTAGCATTCACATCCATATATTTTGTCTTGCCGTGACGTACACAGAAAATATTAGCATTCACAACCATATATTTTGTCTTACCGTGACGTACACAGACAATATTAGCATTCACAATCATATATTTTGTCTTGCCGTGACGTACACAGACATTATTAGCATTCACAACCATATATTTTGTCTTGCCATGACGTACACAGACAATATTAGCATTCACAACCCTATATTTTGTCTTGCCGTGACGTACACAGTCAATATTAGCATTCACAACCATATATTTTGTCTTTCCGTGACGTACACAGACAATATTAGCATTCACAAACATATATTTTGTCTTGCCGTGACTTACACAGACAATATTAGCATTCACAATCATATATTTTGTCTTGCCGTGACGTACACAGACATTATTAGCATTCACAACCATATATTTTGTCTTGCAGTGACGTACACAGACAATATTAGCATTCACAACTATATATTTTGTCTTGCCGTGACGTACACAGACACTATTAGCATTCACAACCATATATTTTGTCTTGCAGTGACGTACACAGACAATATTAGCATTCACATCCATATATTTTGTCTTGCCGTGACGTACACAGAAAATATTAGCATTCACAACCATATATTTTGTCTTACCGTGACGTACACAGACAATATTAGCATTCACATCCATATATTTTGTCTTGCCGTGACGTACACAGAAAATATTAGCATTCACAACCATATATTTTGTCTTGCAGTGACGTACACAGACAATATTAGCATTCACAACTATATATTTTGTCTTGCCGTGACGTACACAGACAATATTAGTATTCACAACCATATATTTTGTCTTGCCGTGACGTCCACAGACAATATTAGCATTCACAACCATATATTTTGTCTTTCCGTGACGTACACAGACAATATTAGCATTCACAAACATATATTTTGTCTTGCCGTGACGTACACAGACAAGATTAGCATTCACATCCATATATTTTGTCTTGCCGTGACGTACACAGAAAATATTAGCATTCACAACCATATATTTTGTCTTGCCGTGACGTACACAGACAATATTAGCATTCACAACCATCCATGTTATCGTACTTTGACATACACAGTCAGTATTTGCAAATAATATTCCGCAGATCTCATTTTTTCAAACTTCGTGATTTATATGTGTTGTCATTTTGTTTTGTCATTTTGTGTCATATATGTTTAATATTTTGCTTTATTTATGCAATCAAAAGATTAGTATGTGTTCCGTAAAAAGGACTTTCAATGCTGATTGCTTTGTAATTAATGGGTTTATCTGGATAATGTAATGATCGTTTGCCCCGTAGCTATTAGTTAAGAACCTAGACAAACATGATGAACATTTATGAAGTATATATAGAATCGAATACCTTACCTAAAAAAGAAAGTTGTTGCAAACTATTTAAATATATTCTTGCAAGTGTAAAATGTTTTTTACTTTTCAGAAACAAACCAATTCAACCTTTATTCAAGAAACAAGGCCGATCTTGCATTTCATACAATTGAATGAGATATCTTATACTCTGTGAAATAAAATTATAATATATTTATTTACGTTATAACATATCTCTATTTATCTTTAATGTGTCAACACTTCGAATATAATCTATGAAATATGATAATCGTTATACATGTTTAGGATATCTAATATAATTAAGATATTTCATACAAAAAATATGTTATATCAAAGATATATTATATCTTATATAAGACAATGTCTCCTCAGTTTCAGATGTTATCCTGACGTTCCTGTTTTTTCAAGGATTTTTTTCGATTTGGGATATTTATGCATTCTGACAAATTTAATTACAAGATCTCTCATAAACATTACAGACAATTGTCTTATTTTGACGATTTCTGCTATGATATATCAAATATCTTTTATAATCTTTTCAAATACACATTTACATTGCTTCTTGAATAAATGTCAAGTTGGCTTGCCGTCCTTCAGACCTACCGGCCGACCGACCGACCAATCGACATTGCACATCTCTGTATCGCAGGAATGAGTAATTATTGACCCGAACGAACAGTTGCTGGTATCCCTGTTGACTCAGCAGTTCATATATAGAACTACGTAAACAGTTGGTGCACATACAATTAATTTTGAATATCATATTTGCATTTAGAATGTCAACCATTATTCTTCCGTTCGTCACTCAATCAAGGTTACTTTCATGATTTGTCGATATTATACAGATGACATAGACAAATCGAATATCAAATCGGGATAGCAGGACACCTGGAAGGGAACAAAGACACGTCAAGGAAACAAAATATCATAAAACATTTTGATAGACTTGGGAAAACCTGGTATAATAAAGACAAAATATCGAAGTGAACATTGTGGTAGACTTGGGAATACTTGGCAAAATGAAGACACAATATCGAAGAAAACATTTTTGGTAGACTTCGAAATACCTAGTATAATAAAGACAAGATATCGAAGTAATCATTTTGGTAGCCTTGGATATACCAATTGTTATAAGGACAAAATATCGAAGTAAACATTTTGGTAGACTTAGAAATACCTGGTGTAATAAAGACAAGATATCGAAGTAATCATTTTGGTAAACTTGGAAATACTTGTGAAATGAAGACAAAATAACGAAGTAAATATTTAGGTAAACTTGGTAATTGCGTGGTATAACGTGTACCTTGTTGTTTCGTTCTCGTTAGTCGTTTGAGACTTGACCTAGATACATGGTGGGTATCATAGCTGTAATGGTCTGATTCTGCTGGTACTTTTTCCAGAGTCTCCATATAAATCTTTCTTTAGTTGCAATTTGCCCCAGCCTTATTGATTTTGAGTTTGATTTACGCTTTTTATTACACTTTTTTATACTGCCGTTTAAATACATTCCAAACTAAACGCAATTTATTTTGATTTTCGAATAATGGATATGTAGCTGACAGCAGTTAGCAACCCCTGTTGGTAAAGTAATTGTAAGATAGGGGACGCTGAAGGGTCAGTCTGAGTATGCGCAGTGGGATACAGCGCATCCTTTGTCCTTTCTGGGAAAGAAAGACATATTTCTTGAATCAGTCCTGCAGGTAGGAGTTGGAAGGATCTGGTGTTGATGTTTCTGGCAAGTCGTCTTGGTGGTAGCAGTCTGTCTTCTTTACTGATGGCAACCATACCTCTGTCAATCTTGTATAACATCACTAGTCTAGCTTCCTTCCTCTTTTCTTGTAGTGGTTTCCACCCGAACATATGAAGCATATCAGAGACGCTGGACGTGTTACGATGACGGTTTGCGACATACCTTGCAGCTCTTCTCTGGATGTGTTGGATGTTGTGCTGGGTGTGCGGGATGTTGTGCTGGGTGTGCGGGATGTTGTGCTGGGTGTGCGGGTCCCATGCGGATGATGCGTATTCCAGCAAAGGTCTGACCAGGCCGTTGTATGCTAGTATCCTGATCTGAGTAGATGTAATATTCATATTTCTCCGTAGGAAGCTCAGGGTTCTATTTGCCTTTCCTGTTATCTTCTTAATATGGGTGTCCCATTTAAGGTTGTTGGAAATGGTGACACCTAGGTAGGGGGCTATGCTGACCTCCTGCAGATAGTGGCCCTGTAAGTGATAGTTGGTCTTGGTTGGGTTTCTCTTGTTGGTGAGTCTAAAGATGTTACACTTGTTAGGATGGAATTTCATACACCATAACCGTTCCCATTTAGTCAGCTTTTCGAGGTCCTCCTGTAGGGTCTTACCGCTGTTCTCTGATGTAATGGTGAGATAGGCTATGGTGTCTTCAATGAATCATGCAGATCGTTGATGTAATAGATGGTGGTGGTGGGGGGAGTTTGTGCTCTTCCAGCCAGCCGGTTTTCGATCCAGGAGTTGATTTTTCCGCGTATCCCATAATCTCTGAGTTTGTGGATGAGAAGACTGTGGTTGACCTTGTCGACGGCTTTCGCAAAGTCCATTCTCAGTATGACAGTCTGCTGGCCTGCTTGAAGGTTGTTGGTGATGTCATCCACAAAGTCAATGAGTTTGGTCTCACATGATCTGCCCTTTCTAAAGCCATGTTGTTAATCAGATGTTGTTGTTTTTTGCGGCAGACAGAGGTGAGGGAAATTGGCCTGTAGTTGGATGCATCGTACTTATGTCCCTCCTTGAAGGTGTGTGGGGCGGGGGTTACATTAGCAGTCTGCCGGTCATCCGTATCACACCTGTTGCTAGAGATTTCCGAAATAGTAGGTGGAGCAGTGGGGCAGTGATTTCGTGTGTTTCCCTCAATGCACGTGGCGAGATGTTATCTGGTCCAGGTGCTTTGTGTGCTTTGTCCGGAACAGCTTGTCAATCCCGTGGATGGTGATCTCAGTGTTGTAGATGCAGGGAAAGTTTGGTGTAGATGTTGCTCGCCCAGATTTAATAAATTCTTCCTCAGATGGTCTTTTCAGAGAAGGCGGACTGGACTGTTGGTTGAGAAGGTTGGCCTTATCTACTGGATCGGAGTACAGCTTGCCATCGTTCTTCAGAGATGATATACCAAACTTGTCCTTCCGCTTGTGTTTGATAAAAGTCCAGAACTCTTTTAGCCCACCGGAGAAACTATCTTCTTCATTGGGGGTGAGGATGTTATCTATATAGCTCCAGTATGCCCGTCTCTGTGTCTTCTGGATCTCCCTCTTCAGCATTTTGTAGGGTTTCACGAGGGTGGGATCTTTCGTCTTTTTCACCCTCTTATACAGCCTGCCTTGTCGTCTGATCTTTTTCAGGTCTGTGTCGATCCATGGGTTTCTGTTTTTACTTTTGGCCTGTTTGTGTGGGATGTGGTCTGTCACTCCTTTGTTGATTGCCTGTTTGAAGACTATCCAAATATCGTTGGCAGTAACTGTGGTGGTGTAATACATGTCTTCAAATATATGGAGGAGAGTAGGTAGGTCTTCCTTGGATCTGTTCATATATGCTCTTTCTTAGAGTGGTATCTTGCGTTGGCGCTGTTTCAAAGTGGTTTGGTTGATGTCGAGTTCGACAAACACTATTTCGTGGTCAGAGATTCCAGGCAAGATATAAACACGCTTGACGATACTGGATACGTTGGAGATGAGGAAGTCCAGAGTGTTCTCCATTCTTGTGTTCTCGTGTACCAGTTGGACGAGGTGATTACTGTCTAGCATGTCTTTGAGTTGGTGGTGTAGAGGGATGTTGGAGGTTCCCGGTTTGATGACATTATTTGTCCAGTTCCAGCCTGGGAAGTGCAGGTCTTCTCCTATGATGACTGTGGCATTTGTCAGATACATGTCGTCTATAGTATGCACAGATGTAGTTGTTGCTCTGACCGGGGTAGTGGAGTTTGACCCGGGGGGGGGGGGGGGGGGGNATTCCCTGTAGGCCTAGCCTCTACATCATTTGGTGGGGGAGCAGCGGCGGGAATGAGGTATAACTCATCAGTGCCGGATATGATAGCGTACGCGGATGACAATACAACCACACATGTGCTCGCACAGCTTAGGCAGAAGATTTGGTCTAATCAGTACATACATTTAGCCTTGTTACTGAAGGGGAGTACAGAGCTACAGGATTTTTATGCGGGAATTAGTCTCTTTTTGAAAAGATTTTTAAAAGATAAAATTCCTACAATTGAAAAGTGGACCGATGCTTTTCTAATATTTATGCATATTTACTTGCGTAAATTTCTCGATAAGACATGTGAAATGATTCAGTATATTTCAATCATTCGGGTTGCGGCTACCAGGTGTCAAGGCGCCGGATGGCGTTTCTGCGACGAACAGTTTCGATTACGTCAGGCAATTTCTTTGCGGTCATGGTCAAAATTAAACTCTTTTAAAGATCTTTGGCTGAGTTTGATAGCTGTACCTCGTGTTACGAGCGGGGCCAGCCATAACGCAAGTTCACCATTGGGTAGTGCTGCCGTGAAGTCTTGTAAATGTAATGCATACAATGACAATAAATGCAAGTTCAATCAATGCAAGTTTAAACATATTTGTAAACATTGCCATTGGGGGCACCCACAGGCCAGCTGTGATTCCTTTCGTGGCAAACACCAAATTGACCCAGAGGCAGGGTAATTATGCATACCGATATAATACATTTAACAGATATTGGCAATCCCATTTTTATCAACACATTACAAGGAGCTATTGAGAAATTTGTGGAAACTGACGCATTTATGTTTGCTTAGAACATGTTTTATACCTAACATGGTGTACAACCTCAGATGTGTTTTGTTTGAGGATGTCAGAACTGTATAGATAGTCCCGAGTGGCAGGACATGGCGGGCAGGCATATAATTATACATTTTTCTGTAATGTAATATATATTTGTGTTGTATATTATCAGGCTGTGTACTGACTTGTCAATAGTGTTGCTAGGGGTTACCCTAGCAGACTAATTTAAAATCGCTATGGTGGTATCCTAGGAGTTTGTGGCAGGAATGTACATAGTCTAATTAATAGTAACCAACCCATTAATGCTTGCCAAGTGAATCCCTGGGAGCTAAAGTGGGATTGGTGATTATGGTTCTCCAGGTTGGAGATGTTGGTTACTGAGAGCAAGTGGCTTTATGTCCGGTACCTGCGGGTAGACATTCAGCATGGATCTTGCTTTTGCGTGTACTTGTGATAATATTTGTATTTAATGCCCGGCCAAGGATTTACCTGGAGGACTACTTGGTTAAAATACAAAATACCACAGTAAACATTTCGGTAGTCTTTCCACATCTCCTATGTAATGTATATGTTTTTCTATTATCAGACTGTAACCAGCATTTTATTACGTTGAAATAAACATTATACGTTACAAGCTTTTGTATGTATTATGATACTCTAATCAGACACTTACACAGTTTGCTAACGAGCACCAAGTCAATATTGAATTTCAAATATTTTGGTCGTACATTTGTGTATTACTAAAGATCGATAAACTGACATTGTTAGTATTGATTTTCGATAAATTCATTGACTCGTTATTGCTACATTCGGAGAGGAGACAAGTCTGGGATGGACACATATTCAAAAAAATATAGAAATACATTTCCTCTTCTAATTATTTCCCTTGTGTTTATATAGAGAATTCACTGCAAATGATAACTTAAATGAACTAACATTCAAAGTTATTTCTATTATATTCATTCAAACAAAATATAAAATTATTTCTGCTTAATTACTATCAAATATCATTACCAAGGTAAATGCTTTTCCATTCAAACAATAATTTAATGGTTCATTGACAGGTGTCCCGAAACAGTCGTTAGAGGATTGATTAATACACCAGGGAGTCTTTAAGTTCGCTTCCATTTACCACAGAGTGAAAGTTGCTCATTTAAAAATCTCTGCCGCAGAATATGTAAACAAACTGAACATGCAACGTCAATACGATTTTAACGTTTTAACGCTTCGTTCCCAATGAATTTCTATACCATGTGTATGTAGAGCACATTTAATTGTTTTATATCATGACATTAAACCTTTGAAAACCTTCAAATATTTACACAAAAGATTCACAAATTGAAATCGATGAACATGGTATTGAAGCATTTTGAATACGGAAACACAGATAGTCATTAAGAGTTGATAAAGGAGATGACGGTGTTATGCAGTGGAAGTGCCTCATTAGGGTTATAAAACTAAGGTATGATGTGGTATGATTGTTCCTATCACGAAGTAAATAAATCGATTGTTTACTTCACTTTGGTGTGACAAGAAATCCTAATTAGACAATGCCGGGACAGCTGTACTCATTACGTGGCATTGTGTGTCTTCACAGGTAAACAAGGACCATCGAGTGTCAGCCTTATACACGGTGACATGTTTACAAACTTTTGTTGTCGTATTTGCGAACGATACATTATTTGCGTAATGTTATGGCACTATTAAATATAGTTCCAACTGTTAAGGATAAAGAATATAATTGATATTTTCTGGTGGACATATTTTGTTGTTGTTTCCTACGTTCCATATGTTAAGAAGATTTCCAAAATAGAAGCAATTTAAATGTTACAATACATAAACCGATTGAAAGATGTCAATACCTATACATTAATACATGTAATATCGCTGTTGATTTCGAACTTTAACAAAACTTTTGTAAGCTGTAGATAACGGAATATTTGTGTTAGGCAAAAAAGTATCGACGAAAGCTTAAAGGCTTAAAGACTTTTAAGATTGGGGAAGTGCCAACAGAAAACCCAATACATTTGTTAATGACAAACCGATGCCATATAGTGCCTTAAGCTCTGATCCTATTTAATTATGACTTTGTAAAACGTTTTTTTGTTGCAAATAACTTCTCTACATTATACTTGTAATAAAGCAATGTGAAACTGTGTTTGAGTTGGAAGTGGAATATTGATTATCTATGAATTTCGTTATCGATAGCAAATGTGCAAAAATACATCAAGTAGACAAATGGTTCATCAATAGATGTCAAGCTAGCGTTAAGTGAATGTGAACGTTTGGGTCAATATTTTTCTTCCTGAAATGATTTTGAATTTCTTCATAATGATAGAGTCAAATCTTGAACTGGTTAGCTTAGATTTAGTAACGTTATGTTATTGATAAGACTTATGTTTCATTATGTAACAATGTTGCTGGTCTTTCTTACAATATTTCACTTACATTCAATAACAAGAGGTCCATTGGACCTGTATCGCTCACCTGGTTTATATTGAAGTCATTACGACTGAATGCATTAGTACATCTTTACATTAAATTTCCTCAAAACCAGACAAGATCTATGTTCCAACCCAACTTGGACCACAATATCTGACTTTCAACTAATCAGAGGCTTCCATTGAGTTGCCAAGTTAACAGATTTTGAAATAAGTAGTATTTCATATTACAGGGTTTAATTAGACTAATGCTTTAATTTTCATTCAACTATAAGCTTTTATAAACCTAGAAACCAATTTTTAATAATTTACAAAAGAAATACACCATAGAATATGATAATCTAGCTGTACATTTCTTAGGACCGCAGGGGTCAAATCAAACTCATTCAATTAAGAAATGTTTGTTCTTCCTCAATAATGATTTTGTACAATCCATTCAGGCAATTAGGGGATATTAGCGTCTTAAAGCAAAATATCCGATAATTTTCCTCTTTGGGGCCAGGTCTTCCTAGCCCCAGGGGTCGAACCAGTCTCACTTATTTAGGAAAAGATTGCCCTCCCTCAATGAAGTTTCAGCTAAGTTCACCTTCAGGGCCCCGCCCCCTTGGCCTCAGGGGTCGAACCAACCTCATTTATTTAAGAAATGATTGCCCTCCCCTAGTGATGCTTCAGACTAAATTTGGTTGAAATCCTCTCTGGTGTTTAGAAGGAGATCCGTTTTTAAGCAAATTTAGCTAAGTTCCCCTTCAGGGGCCTGCCCCCCTTGCCTCAGGGGTCGTACAAAACTCCTTTATTTAAGAAATGATTGCCCTCCCCTAGTGATGCTTCAGACTAAATTTGGTTGAAATCCTCGTTGGCGTTTAGGAGAAGATAGTGATCTAGTCGAAGCTAGGTTTCTGTTTATATATGTAAACTATTTGTACATATTTAAAACGACAAGCTCTTGAATGTTAACATTAATACATATTCAAACTAGTAAGTGCGTGTAGATATTGAACATTAGAAAACTGGAATGGAAAAAAACACATGAACATCGTTTTTAGTTAGGTGTAACTCTTTACATGAAACTGACATGAAGGACAGTGCTGTATAAACATGACAGCAACATCGGATTAG